>NW_016107454.1:2083235-2157130 GCF_001604975.1 Cebus imitator
ATCTATCTATCTATCTATCTATCTATCTATCTATCTATCTACCCTGTTAGTTCTGTCCCTCTAGAGAACCCTGAATAATACAGGCCCCTGTGATGGGAGTAGTGTCCCCACAGGAACAGACAGGGGAGTGCTGCCCTGGTCCTCCCAGGTGTGAGGATGCAGCTGAAAAGCACCATCCAGGAAGCTGGTTCCAGACCTCACTAGACCCTGACTCAGCTGGTGCTTTGACCTTGCACTTCCAGCCTCCAGAACTGTAAGCAATAAATTTCTTTTGTGTCTAAGAGCCCCCTGGCTTGAGATATTTTGTTATAGTGGTTCAAATGGACTGAGCCATTGCAAATTTCAGGCCCCAATGGGCGCTCTTTGACTTTGCAAGTAGGAAGGAATGCCCTTTCTTCTGGGCAGGTCTCTATCTGGCTCATCCTCTGACTCCGAGGAGGGATGGAAGTGGAGAGGTGGCCATCCCCATGGCCTCCTGGCAAGGGAGCCCAGAACAGGTATTTCTTGGTGGCCAGCAAATCCCTGGGCAGCTTCTTCTTTTTGGCAGCTTCATAGGTGATGACTTTAGGGGAGGGAATTCTTCACCTATGCAAATTCCCATATTGAACTCTTTTCATTCTTGTTGATGAAGAGATGGAAAGGAGATCCGGCTCTATGCATAGACTACCTAATCTGGCATTCTTGTTGGAAATCACAATCACCCAAGGAAACAGTGTTCATGATCCCCCTGCACCCTGAGTGTCCTGCCTGCTCTACTAGGGACCCCAAATGCCAGTGATGCCATAAGTCACCAAATTTCTGTGGTCAATAGCTTTCTCTTTCCTCTCTGGAAATCAGTACACTTGGATTTCCAGTCCTGTACTTGTTTCAAGTCTCACATGAGTGGTGCCCACAGGGCAAGCTACCTCCAACCCCAGCATCTACTGATAAGGAAATCCCATAGTATACTATGTGCCTATAACCAGAGCCTCTTGCAGTATCCTTTTAAAAATAAATAAATGAAACAATAACAACAACAAAAAAACATCAAAAAAGGACAGGTGGTCAGAGCCCACATATTTTAGCAAATAAATAGCAGTTTTAAAATAAGGCATTATGTGCAAGCCAACACCATGTGGCTGCCCTTATGTCGAGAAGGCACATGGGTGGGTTTCTTTTCTTTACTTTCTTCTTCTTCTCCTCTTCCTTCTCCTCCTTCTCCTCCTCCTCCTCCTTCTCCTCCTTCTTCTTCTGTAACTCAATGCTTGTATATTGAAGGCAGTTTAGTTTTCTAAAGAGAAATTAAGGATTTCTACCTTCTTGGGTGTAGCTGAAGCTTCTCAACCTTGTCAGCCTTTAAAATTCTTATCCATGAGGCTTAAAACAAATTTCAATGAAATCAAATTCTCAGTCTCTATCTATTGCTCTAAAGGATTTGCAGATCTCATTATATACATGTGATCATAAATTAATACAAATAAATTTTCTAAAGATACATAACATTTCCAAAATTACTTTCTTTTAACTTTCACCTTTTTCTTAGGAGTGAGGGAGGCTGGCTGAACCAGGTAAGAGCTAGGCTGAGTAAGAGGCACTGGGGCCAGATCTGAGGTACAAAGACGTTGTCTAAGCTAATAGAAGGCACTGAGGCAGGAACGGGGATGAGAGTCTAGTGAGCAGTGGACAAGGAAGCTGACATGGAAATTCCAAAAGAAAACTCAAGAAGACAGGCAAGCCTAAGAAAGGTGCAGACATGGGTAGAGTTATGCATTCAGAACCAGGAAGAAGGTTTTTCAAAGCAACAGATTGAGGTCAGTAGATGCAGACCTCTTTTCTGGTCCCACAGAAGTCAGCCTGTGAAGCTGGCATTCATGACTTGTTAAGACCAGGGCAACATGAAGTAGTGATGGGACAGATGTGGTCATTCCTGATATTATTGCCAGCAACAGGGCTGCATGCCTTCCATACGTGGCTTCTAGTCCTGCCACCATCCCCGAAGCACCTGTGTATGCTCCGTTTTATGGACGAACCCCTCTGACCCAGTAAGCCTAAGTAATTTCTCTAAAGTTACTAAGAAGCAAAGCTAGAAGTCAACCACAGTTCTCTCTTCCCGGTCCCATACTCTTTAGGAACAGTTGGAAATAATAAAGATGTTCTGAGTCGTAATAACTAGAGGAATATATATAATTTCCCAAGATGATCATTCTGACGGAGAGGGACTGCATTTGGATACACATATACACATATCCCATGAATTTGTGGAGCAAAAGATCTGTTAATTTATTGTGACCATTTCTAAATATCTTTCGCAAAAGCAACCTAACACAACTGGCATTGATAAAATGTTTTCAAGGGGTAAAGTTTCAGTGACTAGCAATATGGAACATGAAACAGTGCTTAAATGTGTGGTACAGCTAGAGGCCTCTGGGAACACACTCAATATTGCCAGGAACAGCAAATTAATGGATAGATCCTTGCCAAGGGGTGGGAGGGCACATGGCCATTTTAAAGGAAAAAAGTGAAATGTTTTTAAAGTTTTATCGCACTTTGCCACGGATTTAAGGTAATATTTAGTTGCACAGGATAGAGAATTTTATTTGCTAAATAAACATGTAAATAAGTACAAAATTCTACTTGCCCTCACAGATATTTATAAACCTGAGTCGCCTCACAGAGACAGAAAGAAGACCCTTTTCATGTCATCCTTATCAATTTATGCTCTCTCGGAACCTAGGCATGTCGGGATCTGTGAGGAAAGGCGAATCACTCAAAAAGAAGATGTAGATAAAATCCCTCGGGAGGGAACATGCTATTACAGTTCAATGTGCCTGAGGCGGAGGGTTGGTGGCATTTCAGAGGAAGAAGTGCCTCAAGTAGAAAGATTGGGACGGCCTTCCTGTTTCTCTAGATCTGGCAGAGGCCACTGCAGGGCATTGCTGCTGACAGAGAACTGCAACCTTATGAAGACGCCCTGGACAGAACCATCTGGATTAACCTCTCCTGGATCTCCACATCCCAGAACTTCAGGAAATCATACATATTTGCTTTTTTTTTTAAGCTGCTAATTTGGGAAGCAATTTCTAAAAACAGCAATAGGGACCAATACAGTTTCTGTGGTTTAATTAGACTGTGGGTGGTGGCGGGGGGCTGCACTTGTGGCAGCACAAAGGTTTTCAGAAACTCTTACATTTACTTCAGCGAGAAATAAGAGACGAGACCAGAAGAGCGTCCCTGAAAATAGAGTGAAAGAGTCAAATTCTGGTACGATAAATTCTGAACGCTAACAAAATGAGACTGGTTGTCCAGATGTGAGATGTGAGAAAAAGAGGAGGCTCACAGGTGTGTCTAAGGTTTGGAACCTGAGCCACTTGGGAGGGAGGAGAAGGCATTGGGGTGTGAAGGTGTCCAAGGGCTTGCTTTTGGAAATAGTTTGCAATACTCATGACACAGTTTCTTGGTGGTGCCTGGCAGAGAGCTGAACATAGGAGCCTGGAGATCAGAGCAAAGGCCAGGGTTTTCCTCTCATTTCCATACTTCCACTTCCATGGAAGTGGACTTTTGGGAGCTCTAATTGTATAGGTTGCGTTTAGACCCATGGGGTTGAATGAGCTCACCTGGTGAATGAGGCAAAAGAGAGAAAATAAAAGAACTGAGGGATGAGAACTGGGATACACAAATACTTAAAGATGAGGAAGAAAAGAGTATGGCAAATAAGAGTGAGATGAGCTGGCTATGAGGAAGGAGAAGCATAAAGTGATTTCACTGAAACCAGAAGAAAAGAAGCATGTCAAGGACATGATAGTGATCAATTGCTGAAAGCTACTTACTCACCAAGTACGATAAGAATTGAAATTTAACTTTAATTGGACTCAGATTTTTAACCACAGAGATCCCTCTTAACTTTGATAAGAGCTGTTTTTTGTGAAGTGGGATATCTGATGAAAGGAAGGAGAGACAAGAAGAGAAAGGAGAGTCAGCAGAACCAGGAGACGGTTCCCAAGAGTTGCAGAAAAGGGGAGTTAAGCCAGTGCCATAGATGAGGAGGTCCGTGAGGCCAAGAGAAAACTCCTTTAGTGTTGAAAGGAAACACGCTGTGATGCATGTGGTACACAAGGGCATGCTTGAAAGAGTCACTAAATAGCTGAGATGTGGTGGGATCCATTGCACAAATAGCTGAGAGGTGGAGGGATCCATTGCACAAATGAACAGTTTGACTTTCAATAGCAGCCAGAAAAACCCATCTATTTACCAGGAAGGAGGCAGAGAGGAGATGTGGGAGCACATAGAAGTTCTCTTCTGATGGCCTAGAAATGAAAGAAGGGTTATCCACTGATAAGGAGGAGCTGGAGGGGATTCTGGGGCTGAGACAAGGTGGAAGTTAGGAGGGTGGGGGAGTGACAGGGTGGCTGATATGCTTTCCCACCCAAATCGTAATCTCCACCTGTCTGAGCAGGGACCTATAATCCCCAGGTGTGGAGGGAGTAGGTGATTGGGTCCTGGGGATGGTTTCCCCCATGCTGTTCTAGCGATAGTGAATGAGTTCTCATGAGGCATGGTGGTTTTGTGTTTGGCAGGTTCTCTCTTTTGCTCTCTCTCACCTGCCACCATGTAAGATGAGCCTGCTCCCCCTACTGCCATGATTGTAAGTTTCCTGAGGCTTCCCCAGCCATGCAGAACCATGAGTCAATTAAGCCTCTTTTCTTTATAAATTACCCAGTCTCAGACATTTCTTTACAGCAGTGTGAAAAAGGACTGATACTGGGATTCTGTGGCCCAGTCTCAGTGGCAATGCAGCAGCAATCACTCATGTGGGATGCTTCTGCAAGTTAGTCTGCTACAGAGCTCCATACACTGTCAGCTGTCTGATTGCAGGCCAGGGTGGAGAAGGGAAGGAATGTGGACTGGATGAGGATTAGGACACTGGAAAATAGTAGGATCAGTGCATTTTGAGCTCTGGGTCTGGTGGATGGGAAATGGAGGTGAAGATGGTTTGTGTCAACACTCAATAGCAAATAAATGGGAATAAAGGAGGCAGGGTAAATTTCCTGTGTGAATTTTTTGTTCTATCAATAGCTCCTTTCGCTTTTCTTTCATTCCTAAAGTGGATCTACCATGTGTGTTAATCTTCATGGTGTGCTACATGCCATTTCTCTTACACCTTTTTTTTTTTTGGTCTTATTTTCTGGCAAAGATATGCTAGTTAGCTGTCTTTCACTTTGCTTATAATTTTAAAGAAATAACTTTTAAGTATTACATAATTAGACATCAGTGGTCCTTTTTGTGATTTTTACTATTCTGTTTGAGCTTTGCTTTTTCATGAAGAGAATGCAGTAATATTCATTCAATTTCTTCCATATTTATTTTATGACTTCTCCTACATAAAAATGAACTCTATCTAAAATGTGTGTGGGTGTACAAAATAACACTAATTTGTTTATTTTGTAACTCAATTTTGGTCCAACAATATTTATAAAATGAGAAATTCTGACTTTGAAAAAGTCTATCTAAACAAGTTTGCTTAGATAGACCTGCCATTAGCCCTTGCAGTAATGTGAAGCCCTTAATTCTCTAAAAATCAGAAATTTTAGATTATAACAGTTCTTTCAATGCCAATAAGAATACAGGGAAATATTGCTCAATAATCTGACATGTTGAATAGCATGTAATAAATGGAAACTGTAAGAATTCATAGGAAAATGAGAGTGACACTTTAAATCATCAGTTATTAACGATCAACTTACTTTCTAATACAAAAAGAATTAAATCAAAATAGAAGCCATTCAGAGAACCACTTGTTCCTTCCTACTTCTGTCAACCATGCTGTATAGACAGTATAATTTATATCAACATTTCATGGATCAAATAGACACCAAGAATCATAGACTAAGGATCATAGCTCTATTCCAGCTATATCCAATAGATTATATGTGTCTCCCAAGTTCAAAGCACCTAATAAAATATCCAAATCAACATTTGTTTGATTTCCACTTCTCATTCTAATTTTTAAAATAAAAACATTTAAATAAATTAAAAGTTGGGAAAACCTAAACAAATTTACTTTATAAAATAGTCACAGCAAATAATAAAATTGATTTTCCTAAACTAAAGCCAAAGAATGTTAGAAAAAGAAGGTGATGGTAATGACCATGATTAAAGTTAACATTTTGTAAGATCATAATTATTTCTAGACACTGCAAATCATCAGAAAGTATCAGCTTGTTTTGTTTCCACAGCAACCCTGTGAGGTATATGCTTTTATTACCTCACTTTATGAAAATCAGGATAATTAAAACTCATTTCAGAATGGAAAAATTGAAGAAAAATGAGTTAAGCTTTTTTTCATGGCCTTACAATAGAAATAGAATAACCAGGGTTTGAATGCCAGCATCGATGAGCTTAGAGCTCACACTATAGCATCTTATCCTCAGGTTTGCAAACGAGGCAATTAAGGCATTATAGGACCTCTGCCCAGTGTTACACATACCACTTGAAGGATATAGAATTTGGTAGATATACACACACAAGAGGCTTAGGTAACCTATATATAATTAAAACTATACCAAATATCTGAAAGTTTAGTATATTTAAATAGTTATATTCCTATTAATTTAGATTCTTATAATTGAGTAATCAATACTTTTGGGTTGAAATCTACAATATGTATATTAAGAAGTTCACATTGCATTTTCAAAAATATTGGAGAGATACTATTTTACTGTCTCAAAATCCCAATTGAGTTTGTTTCTTGAGCTTTGTCTTCAAATTCCTTAATTAATTAGAGCAGACAACTGATTTGCATGAATAAAATCAACTAAAAGCTCTAAGAAGTCCCTCAGGAGAGGCAAATAGAACTTGGAGAGGAACCCACAGGCAGCCTTTGAGGCAGAATGCTGCTTAATTGTCATAGATGCTAAATTTTATAAACTGAAGTGTTTTTAGAGCCAAATAAATGATATTATGTTCAGCATATTTAATACAACACTAAATAATCATCACTGGATTCTAATTCCTGTGTAACTCAAGAGCTCAAAACGACAGAGACTTGGGATAGTTTCCTTATGCGAACATAAATGTTTATCTCCTGAATCACTGATGTGAAAGAAACACATTTTCAACAACCTGTTAACTGGAGAGGAGAAAACTAGGGTTGACCAGGCTGAGGAAGAGGGATTCACTAAGGAGGACAAACTCTTATGTTGATATTAAAGTCAAAAAATTAATATCATTTAATTTTAAAAAATACATGAAAGAATGTGTATACAGGTATTTGCTAAAAGAATAACTAAAGATCTAGTACTAGAATGATGTGTCATCCAAGAAATAAAGTAAAATATCCTTAGAGTCCAGTCTCTACTGTTAACTCCTACAAAAACTTTCACCTTTCCTTCCTTGACCACAGGGCTAAGCTTCTCCCTGGGGTCTGAAGCTAGCTCAGCTCATTCTCTGTAAGTCAATTGGGCCACAATGTATCTACCTTCCAGGGGCTTTCCAGGTTATCGTTCATAAAATTAGTGCCATTGATATCTTACCCATCGATTGCTGATTTAACTTTGTCAGCCTGAACTTCAGCCACATTCTTATCAGTATTAATAAACTAAGAAACCTATTAGTATTAATTATGTATTGGACCGTAACTCTTTTATGGAATACTTAGAAAATGAGAAAGGCAGAGGCCTTGGACAAGTGTCCTGGCCTGGTAAAGCCAGGGAAATGCCCTGTGAGTGTGACTCTCTCCAATACTCAGGATCATTCCTTGTATCCCTGGATTTTTTGAGCCAAATGTTTATGGTTGTATCGCTTAATGTAAAACGAATAATTTCTCAGGACGTCCTAGGTTATTAGTGTAAATATGTGGCTGTATAGTGGATTATTCACAAAATAGGCAAATGCATACTGGCTCTCCACATATACCCTAACTGAATCACTAATGTATTTTATCTAGAAAGCCCTCAGCCGTAAAATGCACCTTCATCCAAGGAAATGCCCTGGCTTTACCAGGATGGGACACCTGCCCAAAGTTAGTTGTAAGGGGCAAGAATTATTTAATTATTTACTGATATTTATTTTATTTTATTTTTTATTTTTGCAAGAAAATTTAATATGAATTTTCTCTCTTAGCATATTTTTAAATGTGCAATACCGTCATGTTACCTGTAGGCTCAGTGTGGTACATCAAATCTCTAGAACGTATTTATCTTGCATAATTAAAATTTTGTTGAGAACTTATATGTTCATGAGAAACCCCCGTTTTTCTTGGAAACCCCACCTGGGTCCTTGGCACCCACAGTTCTCTTCTTTGCTTAAGAGACAAAGAATTTATTTCCCACTGTCAATCTGATCTTCGTACTTGACCCTTAAACATTGTTCTGAGCAGTATGCTGCTCACTGTCTTTAACTTTTTTACAAAAGGTATAAGAAAAATGAAACTGCATTTGTGAAGTTATAGAGGGTGAACTTTAGGGATAAGGACTGCCTAGATAAAACGCATTAGTGGTTCATTTAGTGCATGTGTGGAGAGCCAGTGTGCATTCACATATTTTGTGAATAATCCACTACATAGCCACATATTTACATGAATAGCCTAGGACTTCCTGAGAAAGTCTTCCTTTTACAGGAAAACAGGAAACAAACCATAGTCATTTGGCCCCAAAACCCAGAAGTACAAGGAGGGATCCTAAGTATTAGGGCAATGCCTCTCACGCTAAGATTTCCTTTGGTCTGCACTCCATGATCGATAGCTGTATTCTCATGCAAGAGGCCTTCAACAAACAACCTGCTCAAGAGAAAGCTGCTGAGCTCCTTGGTTAACATCTGGGACATGGGACCCCTGGCTGGCTTTGCTGCCTGTGAAGCGAGGGGAGCAGTGGGGAGGAGGGGGAGGCCAGAGGGGACAGTGCAGTGCAAATGGGAGGTCTGCCACTCATGTTCACCCTGCAGGGAAGAGGAAAAAATAGGATAGGGCCACTCACAAAATTCTTCTTTTGGTGGGGGATACCCAGTTCTTTCCAGGAGATCAGTACCCCTCACTGAAGGACCTGAGGCAACACATCTCCTTGGTGGCCTTGGCAAGTAGCCCCAAAGCAGCAGGTCAGGGAAGAGGAAGCAAGACAGGTTGATGCCATAACATGGCCCAAAGTTCCTATGAATGCTGCCTCCTGACAGCCTCGGGGACACCTAGAGCTAGTACTGGAGGAGGTCGAGGAGGCCTGGAGTCTCTGAAGAACAGAGATAAAGCCAACACACACACACACACACACACACGCACACACACGTGCGCGCACGTGCACGCACACACACACACACACACACACACACACACACACGAGCTCTGTTTCTGCTTTATTTGTGTTCTGGAAAATAATTTTGGAATTTCAGAGGTGGTGAAAAAAAATAAATATATGTGGAATAAGACACTAGGGATATGTTCACTTCTAATTGGGTAAAACTACATTTTTCACTTACTTCTTTGGCCATAATAAATTTTGATGAAAAAGGGATTTTAAAATTAATAAAAAAGATTAAAAAGAAGCAATGTGTCTATATTGTCATATATTATTCAAAGACTACAATGCCTATCTTCGAAATATGAAATAATTTTAAAGAAAAGATGAGACTTTCGTGTCACCATATTGAACCTGTAAATCCCTGCACATGCTCAACTCTCTCACCACCCATCAAAATTCCACCTTTAATTAAAGTGAGTTTTGTGGATGATCCATGTCCTTTTCTTCACTGAGTGTTAAAATCTTATTTTATATTTGACATTGACCACTGAAGTCTATATATTAATAGCACCACAGAAGTTCTGCTGGCAGGTCTTCTTAGATTTTCTAATAACCCTTTGAACCTGAACTAGTTTTCTTTCATTGTCTACTAAATCCTCAAACTTTAAGAAATGAATTTTCTTTCTCTAAGCTTTCTCTTTTCTTTGACTATCTTGTTACAACTATATACTACAAAGAAACTAGAGATTTGATTTTCTTCTCCTGCAATTTAGTAAAGGCCAAACCAGTTATAGAAAAGTGGAGATAAAACTTTGTATGATCTGTAGCAGTATGCACAAATCCCTTAGAATAGGATGGGGAAGGAGATGGCCCGTTGCTCTTATTAACATGCTGTTTTTCTTAAAGGTCTGAAATAATTTGCAAAGCTACTGTTAATGGAAAATATTTTGGAAGAACTCAAACAGACGTACAGTATTTTTTAAATGTTTCTAAATGTGCGAACTACTGAGATTTTTGCATCATCCTTGACTTACATTTCCTCCTAAATATTTCTTTTTAGTAAAATATGGCTAGCAAGTGAATATGCACACACAGCAAAACCTTGGTTGCTTTAAAGGCATTCTGCCCAGTACCTTTATTGCTTGGAAAACAGAAACTGACATAAATATATATTTTTACAAGGCAAAAGGGGAACACATACCTCTAATTACCAAATAAGCTTTAACCAATAGTCTTTATCAAACACACTTATCTGATTGACCCGCACAGAGCACATTACAAGAAACAAAATTAAGGAGAACTGGCAGAACCAGAACCGTAAGTTGTATGCGGTGGAAGACAACACGGAGACTCCGACATCAAAGGAAGCCCCAGAAAAACTAGAAAGAAAAACTATCAACAGGTTTCAGAGCCTGCAGGAAACCATAAATGTCAGTATGGTGAGGTACTCAAGGGAGGAAAAACTGTAAGAAAAACAGTGGAATTTTGAGCAAGAAAGACATAGCTTTAAATCCTATCTCTACTTCTTAGTTTTATAAGTTAATCTTGTTACAAAAATTCTTCAATTCCCACTTTGTTCAATAGCTATATCTGAATGAGAGGACCCAGTCTACTAAGTCTCAAGGATTTCCTGACATAAGAATGTGCAAAGTCAGTGCTATAATAGATGCTCAAACTATGGTAATAGTTTCTGGCTTTCTTTTTCTTTTTCATTTGTTATTATCATGCTCAGTAGTATCTTCCCAAGAACTCAAGGGAGTGACCTACAGAAAATTTCCTTGCAGATATTAAAAATTAAATGCTTGTGCTTGAAATACTAAGGTTCAATGATCTGAAAAATTCACTTATGTGATAGATAACATTTTCCTAGCTTTTGAATAAATGATGCGTGAATGCACATAATTGCATTCTTATAGAACTTGTTCATGTATATACAATATAAATTGTGATATATGTATATATATATATATATCAGCAAAAGCATAATATTCTATTCAAATGTATTTATATTAATTTAAGAATCATTATGATTTTAAAATAGTCTCAAATATATATGACTTTTACCCAATGCATAAACAATTGTAAATAAATTACAAAAAATAAAAGCAGGTAAAATTAGAATATGTATATGTGACTGTATATAAATAAAAATATGTGTACACAAATATATAGTGGGTGTTTAATACATATTTATTCTATAGCTTACAATGTCGATTTATAACATTTTCCTCCAAAATAATGTAAAACCTTATGTGCTAGTAAATAAGGATTATGGGATAGAAATGTTCACATTGCTTGATTAACTGTGTTAACTTATTTGAGCACATCTTTGTAACAACAGGAAACATAGAGGATTTGTTTTCCTCATAGGAAGATGTGCTTGCATAGACACTCACAATCATCAGTGACACATGCACACCAAGCTGAGATCACAAGCAAATCACAGTGAACCACAGGGAATCATGTGGAAGTTTCACAGCTGGATTTGCAGGTCTTTTTTTTTTTTTTGGACAGAATCTCTCTCTCTTTATTGCAACCTCTGCCTCCTGGGTTCAAGTGATTCTCCTGCCTCAGCCTCCCAAGTAGTTGAGATTACAGGTGACCACCACCACACTCACCAATTTTTGTATTTAAGTAGAGACAAGTTTTCACCATGTTGGCCAGGCTGGTCTTGAACTCCTGACCTCAAGTGATCTGCCTGCCTCAGCTTCCCAAAGTGCTGAGATTACAGGCGTGAGCCACCGCACCTGGCCAGGAGTTGCAGGTCTAAGACAGCCTGTCTGGGAGCAGCTCTTCCTGTCTTGCCGCTGTCCAGTGACCTTTCAGATGTAGGTGTCCCTTTTAGTTGACTAGCTAATTACTAACCTTAGCAAAGAAAGCAATGAGAGAAGATTGTTTTTCAAGCTCTGAGTGTGAGTGAAAAACCTGGGGCCCTATATCAGTACCATCTTTTAATATGTAAATGGACCCCAGGCCTTCCTGTTTTGTCCTAAACCTTCAAAACTGAGTTCTGGTTTGTTTTTTTAATAAACAGGTAACTTGGGTAGGCAGAGCAAGGTTATAGTCTGCTGCACAAGAAAAGGTATAACTCAATAAAGGTTGGGGGTTCTTAAATCTCTGTTGCAAATAACTACTCCACGTAAGTAAAGAATTGTATGTTAGACCGATATGCCATGTCAGGAAAGGGAAAAAAAAATTGTGTCTACCTACTTCCTTTTTAACTTCTATTACTTGACCTTAAAAATGCGGAAATGTTCCTGGAGCATTCTAAGTGACTTTCTCCAATTTCCTCCAAAGAATGAGTTTCTACGGAGTAAAAACCCTCATTTCTTCTTAGACCTTCACCTGAGAACCAAGTGTCTTAGCGCAGAACTTACTTCATATTTCAAGGGGCACTGAAGCCAGGCAAGCTACAGCCTGAGGAGAGGCATACAGAGGCCTGGGGGGAAGAGGCAGTGAAAGACCCATTTGTGCTCGGTGTTGTGATTTTCCCAGGAAAAAAAGAATTCGCATTTTCAGTTGCAGCCTGCTCCAATCAGTCAAAATCACGCTAATTAATCCTGAAAGCTCACTCTGTGCCAGCCCTGGATATAAAGGCTTTAAATTCTAACCTTAATAAAGTCGACACCAGGAATACCAGACAAGGAAAGGTACTCTCCCACAGGGAGCTCACCCACAGGGAAATTGAGGCACAGTGAAGCTCCATGGCTTGCTTGCCCATGTGTCTGAGCAGAGAGGAAGCCATGGGGTCCAGCTCCAGAGAACACCTTCCTTTCCTGACAGCAGTGACAGGGCTCAGGTTGGTTTAGGTCATCTAGGTTTATGAACATGGAGCCCCTTCCAAGTCTCCAGGATCTCAACCATCCCTCTTCATGAGCCTTTGAGAGAAGCAAGACAAGTGTTACTCTCCCTTTTCTAGAGATAAGAAAACTAAAGTTCAGGGGAATGATGGGACTTGTCCATGGACACCAAATAGTGGAGTCAGCCCAGAATCGACTTTGCTGGACTTCACATCCCAAACTATGACATTTTCTAAATGATGATTGGAAAATAGGTATTTGCCTTTCAGCTTGCTCTGTTTTGCTGTCCAATTTCTGGAGTTTTCTCATCATGGGCAGTGGGCAGGGCACGAGTCCTTTGATGACTCAGGAGACACGAGGCTACTCCCACAGGTCTGGCCATGTGACTATGAACAGCCTGTGGTCAGAGATGCTCCAGGCTGAGATGCAATGGCGTTATCAGTACTACTGCGCAGATGTCACACCCACGAAAACAAATGATCCCTTGTTAAGCAGGCACATAGCTTCCCAAATGGCAGGTGGGTGCTCAGGTTGCAGAGTGGAGGGGGCGGTCAAAGGACTCTCTGTGGGTCCTGCTTAGCCAGTCACAGAGAACAATCCCCTGAGGGAGGAAGGAGAGAGGAAACAGCTGTAGCATGGCCCAGGCCAGCATTACATTAGCCTCTTTCGGAAAAAGAGTGTGTGGCTCTTGCAATGAAGTGAATTTCATGATTTGAATGAATGCAGTTGTGTGAAGTGAGGTGAGGCTGACACAATCTCAGCTCCAGAGCTGGGGGCCCAGGCTGACTGGCCAGCTCCAGTGCTTTCCATCAGGGAAGCTTCGTCTTTGACCCTCAGTTCTTGCACTGGAAATGGGAAGATAACAGCACTGAAGGACTTCAGAAGGTACAACTTTGCTCCAAAAATCAACCCCCATCTAGAAAGCTTTAAAGATTTTTTCCATTGAAAAGTTTTTTGTCAAATGCTAAATCGCCAGGCATTACTATTTTATCAATGCTAATATGTATTTCTAAGTGTTCTGGGCACATGAATGTGCACGGTTATTCTCAGTTTTCAGGCACATCGAGAAGACTCGTCCCGTCTGAAACACTCTCCTAGACACATCATGCTGCATGGGCCCTCTGGAGCTAGTCTTGCATAAAGTAAATGCCAGCGGGGACTCCTTGAGATTTTAGAGCATCACTAGGTGGTCCAGGAGACAGGGATTACTCTCTGCAGTGCAGTCTCCAGGCAGATCCAGCCTCTCTTCAGGGGACCTAAAAGGAAATGTACAAATTATCTTCTATTTCTTTCCTTCAATTAATATTTCTCAATGGACTGATCGGGACTAAAGCTTTACTAATTTTTTTCTCTCTTAATTTGTATAATTGCATTCTGTCTAAGGACATATAAACTGCACAATTATTTATTTATATCTTTCACTTTCAAATAAGCATGGTTTCATTTGACAATATTCGACCAATTATGTGTTCTTTTGAATTTAAAGTATTTCAAAAAGACAGATCCGTGTGCCTGCATTTGTGCACTGCAAGTGTTATGGGTGTGTAAACACATATGCATACAAATGCATGTATATGTATTTTATGTGTATGTAGAGATTGCACATATATTCACATACATATATGTCTATATATGTATATATGTAATTTAAACTTGAGCAAATCAGTCAAATATGACTTGAGAAATTCTCCTTGGTAAAATTATTTAGTTTTTATCAGTAAATATGTAATGAACAATATTTGTATGCAATACCATACTAGTTATAATTAAATGAAAAAATGGAAAGTATACCTGCGAATTGTGAATTCAGGGCAGAGCAGTATAATAAAGACGGTAATGCTACTAATAACACACCCTTACAAACTTGTTCATTGCTAACAATTAATGAGTTATGTGTTCATATTTACCTGTGTCATTTGAAATGGTCTCAGATAATTAAAAAACAAACAAAAAGCATCTGTCATCCTCTTCCCCTGCTGCCACTTTGGCCTGGGTGCTCATATGTACCCAATCTATACCCAACCCTGGCTTTTCTCACAAGTGATTCTGGATCCATATAAAAACTCAAGGACATCCACATTTCTACCACCATTGGACCCCAAAGTGAGTTGACAAAAACCCGCTGAGACTCAAGTTTTTATTGCATTGGCTTTCCAGTCCCAATTATATATATATATATATATATATATATATATTATATATATATATATATAATATATATATATAATATATATATATTATATATATATTTTTTTTTATTTTATTTATTTTTTTTTGAGAAGGAATTTTCTTCTTTTTGCCCAGGCTGTAGTGCAGTGGTGCAGTCTCAGCTCACTGTAACTTCTGCCTCCTGGGTTCAAGCTAGTCTCCTGCCTCACCCTCCCAAGTAGCTGGGATTACAGGTGCCCAAAACCATGCCTGACTAAGGTTTTTGTGTTTTTAGTAGAGACGGGGTTTCACCATGTTGGCCAGCATAATCTTGAACTCCTGACCTCAGGTGATCTACCCTCCTCAGACTCCCAAAGTGCTGGAATTACAGACATGAGCCACCAAGCCCATACTCCAGTCTCAATAACTAAATACGTGTATTGGCAACCTTTATTCTTTTTGCTTCCAGCAACCCCTATCCCAAATTCTGCAAACATCAGCCCCACAGCTCAGAATGTCCTAACTAAACCCAGTGTCCTTCTCCCCACCTCTTCCTGTCCACATGTGTCTCTTTTCTCTCTCAGTCCAGCCTCTGACACAGCAATCTAGATTTCTTACAGGACTGCACTCCTCGTTCCCGCAGCTACTCATTCATCAACTATTCATGAAAAACTCTATTCATACCTTTCTCTCCCTTCCACCTGTCACCAGCCAAGCTTGGAATTTCACAATCTCTAGTTTGCACTTTTAAATTGCATCCTGTATTGTTTGTGTATCTCCTCTTTCACATTTTTCATCTCTTGTATGTTCTAACACTAAAAAAAAAAAAACTTTATAAAGGACACATCTAGTCATGGTATCTCCTGCTTAAAACCTTTCAGTCCTGTCCCCTGGTTTAGAAGGTGAAGTGCGGACTTTTTAGTGGGAACAGACCTCATATGACCTGCTCCATCCCATCTCTCCAGCCACATCTTTAAGTACCCCCACCCCTGCCACCATCATGAGCAACATCCTTATCCTCATGATTTATGCATCTCAGTGCGGGACAGTTATTTGTTTCCCTCTACAAATTAATGTTCTGTGATCTTACTAATGGCAAACTTCATTTAATTGATCTTCAAACCTCCAGCATATGTCATGATGCCTGGTTTAATAAAGAATGTTTTTTAAATGAGGAAATAAATGATGACATAAAAGAATAAAATGTATTTCCTTAGGAAGCACATTCCTCGTGAACAATAGTAAGAATTTAAAGATTATGAAGAGATGACATTTATTCTTAAGTAATGAAGCCTAGTGTGAAAGCTCGCCACAGAGCAGGATTTCTCAGCCTCATCTTTCTTGGCAATAGAGACCTGATAATTATTTGATGGTCCTGTGAATGCAGGATGTTTATTAACACCCTTGGCCTCTACCCACTAGATGCCAGTAGCACCCCATTCTCCCAGTTATGACAGCCAAAAATGTCTCCAGATGTCTTCTGAGGTATAAGACCAACCCAACTGAAAACTACTGCAACAGAAGCACCAATCAGCTGCGGTCTCTGTGTCACTGACTGAGCAGTAAAATAAGAAGAACACATGTTGAACTTGCAAAGACAGGCATGTGCTGTGTTGAGACTTTTAATTACTGTCTGAATTATTTTTCTTAGGGTAATATTTACAATAGCTCCAGAAGTTAATTTTGATTATTATCAGTTTTACAAATGAGAAAGCAAACGTTCAGTGATGTTCAGTTAAGATTACATATCTGTTAAGAGGTGGAACATGGCTTGGCCTTAGACAATATTCTCTAGTCTTAGGCTGTGCCCTTAGCCATAGCTCTTAGCCCCAATAATATCTTTATTCGTAAAGTTGTAAAATTGCACTGCAGAATTTCTATCTCTATACTTTTGTTCATTTCAAATATAGCCTCAATCTTAAGAATGTAAAGCCATTTTAAAACAAAAAAATTGTGGCTGAAGTTATAGATGCTAGGGAATTAAAAGATGAGGACAGTGCTCACTGAAGGAGTAGACAACAACATTAGGGATTCATATATGACATTAGGAGCAGATGTTAGCTTTATTTTTCTTTTTACTAAGACTTTACCAACACTTTTGTGCCAGTATTTATAGCAGAAATTAGAAATCAGAGCAATAGAGCAGTGAAATTCTGGATTAATTAAATATTCATCTCAAAGTATTTCTGCATTTTATTCTTTTCTATAATAATTTATTTCTTCATTAAAAAAGATTAAATCAGATATTTTACTATATCTTTTTAAATCAATGTATCAATAATGTTCATAACTGACAATAATTTTATTAGCCAAAGAAAATATGATATTTTAAATATGTTTTCCTTAGAGAGTTTATATTTGCCAAAACCTGACTTATAACAATTATACAAGTTGAAATATAATTTAGAGCAAAATGAATAGTGAAAATTACCTACATTCCTCTTCAAAAGCTCAATGCTTTATAAACACATATCTGAACATTAATTATCCAAATATCTTAATCTGAGATTAATAGACCTTTTGATTCATTTTTGGAATATTAACAAAAGAATAATATTAAAATTCTCAATGCATCAGTCTACTGAATTATGATAAGATATCCTTGATATCTCTTAAATAAGGAAGATTATGTTAAATATACATGCATTCAATACAATTTAATACAAAGAATAAGAAATACCAGTAAGAACTGATCACTCCTCAGTCCATCAATATTTGGATGTGTAGTCCTGTGCTTATATATAAGCTCCCTCTGAAAATTTATAGTGTATGTGTGAATATTCTACTTTATTCTTTTCTTAAGCCTCAGATTTGGATCTGTATTTAGAAGAGTACAGGTTTCTAAAAATCAAATTTATACAATTAAACAAAGCTGTGTCAATCCCTTTCAAACTCAGTTGCCTGGCATATGAAACCCTAAATGATATATCTCTTTCTAGTTCTTGTTATTGTCACCAGAAAAAGTCACAAAATCTGTAAATTTAGAAAGGAGAGCTTTAATTCTAAAGTCGGGCAGAGCAAGCAACCTGCAGGCAAGAACCATAGCTTGTGGCTGAAAAGGAGATGCAGGTGCTTTGAGAGAGGAAAGGATAAGACAGGAATTTATGCTGAATGGGTTGGCTAAGTATACATATGTAGCAGGTTATAGGGGGAGCTATGAATTGTCACAAATGTGCTGCAAACATGCACAGTAAGTTAACATGTATGTTACATACGTCTATGTTCGCTTTGGGGTGGAGATGTAACATTTCCTTATATTTCAGTTAGGCCCTATATATCAAAAGCAGAGAACATGAGGACACTCAATGCACAGCTTCCATAAACTTAACAGAACCACTTCGTGGTCCTGTTCTCTTACCAGGAAGAAATGCTGCTTAGCTGCCATGGTGAAGCTGCAAAAGGAAAGGGAAGCATTGGGCGGTGGGTTGAGATCAGCCATGGAGCAAGATTCCAGAAAGAGTTGGTTTTTGCTGAATGGCAGTTAGAAGCCGGAGTATATAGAGATGCGTTTCACCTCCCATCTCATTATGGCTGGGAACTCAGATTTTAAGTTTTCTCTGGGGCTTCCTTGGTTTGGGTTCATTTAGTTGCTTGGGGGGCTCGGAATTTTATTTTTATTTGTCATTGTTATCCTCTGCCATCATTTCAGGTTATTGTGTCTAGCACAAGAAACTAAGCTCACAAAACACTGGGATGTTACTGAATGATTTCATGTTTGCTATACTGAGAAATCCATCTTGAATATACCTGAGGAACCTCTGTTCCACCATTTAAGACTCAGCTCATATATTCTTTCCGTTGTAATCATATATTATTCCCTACCTCTTTTTTTTTTTTTTTCTTTGTTTTATTTATTTTGAGACAAGAGTTTTGTTCTTATTGCCCAGGCCGGAGTGCAATGGCATGGCCTTGGCTTACCGCAACCTCTGCCTCCTGGGTTCAAGCAATTCTCCTGGCTCAGCCTGCCAAGTAGCTAGGACTACAGGCGTCTGTCACCAGGCTCGGTTAATTTTTTTTGTATTTTAGTAGAGACGGGGTTTCATGATGTGAGCCAGGCTGGTCTCAAACTCCTGACCTCAGGTGATCCACTCCCCTCAGCCTCCCAAAGCGCTGTGATTACAGGTGTGAGCCACAGCATCCAGGCTCCTACCTCTTCTTCTTCTTTTTTTTTTTTTAACATCCAGAGAGACATTGAAAAATATCATCAGTAGGCTCATTTTTCCTTCTGCCTGGGGGCTCTCTGCCGTCAAAGATAATTCTTATTCATGTTTTATTCCTAACATCACATCTAACCCCTAGTAGTTGTTGGCTGAATAGCAATTTGTTGAATTGAACTTACCTGAAATGAAGTGGATAATTAAGTACTATCTTCAAAGGGCGATTGGGAGGATAAAATGAGTTAATAAATTTAAATACTGACTCTTTCTCTTGTAATATACTGGTCTTGGCCCAAACATTTTACATATTTTTGCTTAAAGATTTACATTTGAAAAAAAAATTATAGTCACCTGGCTTGGCATTCTTAAAAAACAGAAGAGAGTAGGTTTTTAAAAACATTTAGTCAGCCCCAGGCACACAGTAGATCCTCTATACTTAAGGACTTGAAGCCTGCATTTAGTAGAGAGATGGAAATAACCTGTTTTGTAGTTTTATCTCCCTGTGTTATCACTAAATCCTTTACGTTGTCAGACAGGATTGTCATAAAATGTAAGTTCTTGAAAGAAAGCTTGGGATTTAGCAAAGCCACCATTGACAATTATTTGTAAATGTACATTAAACAAATACCACTTGATAAAAAAACGGTTTTCAAGTTATTACTTAATGTTTTGTTGACATAATTACTTTTAAATGAATTTTTTAATAAAAACTTCTTGCTGAAAAACACAGGGAAATGATAAAGCACTTAGAAAAGACTAAGACATTCCCATTATAGCTCTCACATGTAAAGAGATTGGAAGTCAGTACTCTCCTGCTTACAATAATAAAGCAAAAAGCTGAACAAACTGAAAATCAACATTTTTTTTTTTGTATTATGCAGAGAACTGAGATTGCAAATCACCATCCTGAAATCTAGAAAGAAAAGTAAATACAGAGAATAACAGCTGAGATTAATTTACCTGGAGCAGAAGTTGTTGGAGCCATAAACTAGTACAAACGCTTAACAGTTATTGTGATGAATTGCTGGAGGCTAAGTGTGTCCTAGCATTGAGGCTGAGATATGAGAGGAGGGGGGCTGTGGTTTTAAGGGATCCAGCACTTTTTCATGGATTTTACCTATAAGACACTGTACCAGTTTTTCTTGAGAAAGGTCCTAGGAAGAGCCTGCCCCTCTCTAGAGGGAAGGGCACCATTCGGGAAGTACAGAGTATTCTCCATAACAAAGGCCAACTTCCCAAGCAAAAACTGCCCCAGAGCCTTAGTCCACTGGGGAAGGGCATTTCTTCACTCCAGATCTCTTGGCTGGCTGTGTTGCCTAACATGGGGGAAATGAAACCTAAGAAACACTTGTTGTGAAGGTTACAGGCCAGGGACTCAGGTGCACTAAAAGCTTGAGATTTACTCATAAGACTGTAGATTATACCATTATAGAGCATTTCCCTTTCCTGGAACCTTACCATTCCACTAACAGGGCTCCAATGCAATAACAGTGGATTACAGTTCAAAGAACTAAAAGTCACAGATTGTTTAGGAGGAATTCTTAGGGGAAGCTTCATTTCAAAGAAGAGATGAAAACAAGGGCACTAGGAAAGGAATTTGGAGCTCTGGCACCTACAGATGCAACAAACATTAAGTACCGCCTTACACCTAGACAGATTAGCATAAAGTCTCATACTAAAAACCTATTTAGTCCAGCATTTTGGCTCTACCTGTAACTCCAACAGCTAGAGAGGCTGAGGCAAGAGGATTGGTTGAGTTAGAAGTTCAAGACCAGTCTGGGCAACATAGGGAGATCTTCAGCTCTTAAAAATAAAATAAAATAAGTACGTAGAAAAAAAGGCTGTTTACCTTAGTTTCTATTACTATCTGATATATCACATCTGTCTTTGAACAATAACAACAAAATACAAGTCCTGGTAAAATGAAAGAAAAAACAGTCTAAAAAAAAAAAGGAATCTTCAAAAGTTGACTGAGATTTTTGAATTATCACTTAGGGAATTTAAAATAACTATAACCCATGTACTAGGACTGTCATTTGAAGAGTGGACAACATGCAAGAAGAAATGGGTAATATAAGCAGATAAATGGAAATTCTAAGAAAGAATTAAAAATTACTAGAAATAAAAGCATCGTAAGTAAAATGAAGAGCACCACCGATAGGCTCCTCAGTAAACTGGATGTATCTGAGGGTAAAAAAATCTAATACTGAAGAACTTGAATATAAGTCAATAGAAACTTCCCAAACTAAAATGTAAAGAAAAGATAAATTGATAGATATAATATTTCTCTTTATTTACTCTTTCTGGATTTATGGAACATAATATATGATTCTTTTTCATGTACTCCCTTAGCAACAGAAGCAGATGAAATACTTCTTAACTCCCTCTATAAAAGGAGAATTACCTTAATACCAAAGCCAAACAAAAACATTACAGCAAAGGTCAACTACAGGCCAATATATTCCATGAGCTTATATGCAAATATCCTCAAACTATATTGGCAAATTGAACATAAAAATGTGTGAAAAATAATATATACCATGCTCGAGTGATATGTATACTAGGTATGCAAAGCTAGCTTGACATTCAACAATTAATTCATGTAATCTAGCATGTTAACAGACCAAACAAAAAAAATATAACTATATAAATTAATGTAAAAATTCAAAAAAAGCATTTGATATAATGTTACATCCATCTACATTAAAAATTTTTCAGAAAAATAGGTATAAAGCAAGCTTAAATTCTTAAAGAATATCTAGAAAAAGTCTTTAACTGACATACTTAATGGTGAGAGGTTCGGTACTTCACCCCTAAGATCAGGTACGAGTCAAAAGTCTCCATGTTTTCTCCTCTCATCATTCTTACTCAACATTGTATTGGTAGTCCTGGATAGTGCAATAGGAGAGAAGAAAAAGTAAAAGATGTATAGACTGATAATGCATAAATAAAATTGTGTATATTCACAATTGACGTGACTGTCATGTAGATATCCCAATTAATTGAAAAATAAACTTCTGGAATTAATAAGTGATTATAGCAAAGGTATAAGATACTTAGTTAATACAGAGTTTATCACTTTTCAACATATGAATAATTAACAATGGGAAATTAAGTACAGATTATGTATATGTGAAAAACTAAAAAAAAATGAATAAAAGGAGACATATGCTGTGTTTATGGATTGAAAAACTCAATATTGTTTAAAAGTCCATTTTTGCCATCCTGAATTTTAGATTCAATGTAATCGCAATTAAAATTCCAGCAAGGTATTTTGTAGATATTTACAAATTGAATTTAAGGCTTCTGCGGTAAAACAAAGACCCAAAATATCTAACAATATTCAAGAAGAACAAAGTTGAAAGAATGACACAACCAGATGTCAAGACATGACACTAAGGTAACCAAGACAGCATGGCGTTGTAAAAGAAACAAATAAACAAAAACATAGATTGATAGAAAATAATAGAGTGCAGAAATAGAATGACATAAATAGTCACTCATCTTTGGCAAATAACAACGTCAATTTCATAAAGGGTTGTTTTTTAAATAAATAATATGGGAACAACTAAATGTTCATCATCATCATTTCTAGACACAGATCTCAGATGTTTCACAAAAATTAACTCATAATGAATGATACACCTAAATGTACAAAACAAAACAACAAAATGTCTAGACAAAAACATAGGAGAAATATCTATGTTACAGTGAGTTGGTGATTTATTTTAGATGCAAATCCAGAAGAGTAATTCATAAAAAAGGAAAAATTAAATGGGTGTATATTAAAATTAAAAATAATTTTAATTTCTGCCCTGTGAAAGATACTGTGAAGAGAATCAAAAGATAACACAGGCTGAGACAAAATGTTTCCAAAACACTATCTGCTAAATGATTATATATAAGATATAGGAAGAACACTTAAAACAAGTATAATAAAATAAAAAATCTTTTAAATATGTGCAAAATATATGAACCAACATATCACTAAGAAAGATATAAAGATAACAAACATTTAAAAAGATCAACATCATTTTGACATTACGAAATTAAAAATTAAAATAATAATAATTTAATAGATTCTTAGTCTACCACTCACTACAAACCAGTTAGAATGTCTAAAATCCAAAATATGGACGACGTCAGTTGTTGCAGAATATGCAAAGAAACAAGAGCTCTCACTCATTGCTGATTGAAATGTCAAGTGTTATAGCTGCTTCAGCACACAGTTTGAAAGTTTCTAAGAAAGCTAAACATAGTCTTAACATATGATTCAGCAATCACACCTCTAGGTATTTATCCAAATTGATCTGAAACTTTGTGCCAACCAACAGCCTGCACCTGAGCATGTACAGCAACTTTACTTACAACCATAGAAAGCTGAAAGCAGCCAAGATGCCCTTCGATAGGTGAATGGGTAAACAAACCACGGCAAATCTATATTCTGAATACTATCTAGCAATGGAAAAAAATGAGCCATCAAGCAAAATAAAAGACATGAGTGAACATAAATATGTATAGTTAAGGGAAAGAAACTAATCTGAAGGAGCTTTATGCTGTATAATTCCAATTATGTGACATTCTGGAAAAGGCAGAACTAAAGCATGGTAAAGCAAAAAAAAAAAAAAAAAAAAAAAAAAATCAGTGTTTCCAAGGGTTTTTGGGAGAGAGGAAACAGTTAAATAGGTGAAACATGAGAGAATTTTTTTACATAGTAAAACTATTTTGCATGATATTTAATGATAGATTCATGACATTATGCTCTTGTTAAAATGTATGGAACTTTACAGCACAAAGAGTGAACCTTAATGTATGCAAATTTGATAAATCATTTATGAGGTCAAGGCACCCAACAATGGAATGCAGAATGTAACAAAACAAATTAACTGTATTACAAATGCATGAAACAAGTTCACTGAGGAGGTTGAGGGGTAAAGGTTCTGGCTCCAGTAACTTGGGAAATGGGCACTGTAGGTATGTAAGACTAAAGGCAAATGGAGTTGCACATGGGCACTATACTCTGAATGATAAAGTTGTTTCCCACGGACTTACTTATTAACAATTCTGATGCTGCGACAACTGTACAGTGGAATTGAACAACTAAGTAAATGGATGCTGGGATGAAAATTTACAGATAACCAAGACAGAGGAGGCCAGAATAAATGGCAGTCATGAATTAAAGTTGGATTCATCAGTATGAACTCATTTTAGCTTAAGAAAAATACAGACTACCATGGTTGAATGTGTTCCCAAAACTTCATGTATTGAATACTTAATTCCCAAATGTGTATGTTGGTTGGATGTGAGACATTTGGAAATTACTTAGAAATAGACAATGTCATCAGGGTGGAGACCCTATGATAGGACCAGTGGCTTTATAAAGAAAACAGAAGAGAGACCTGAATTGACATGCGCACTCTTGCCCTCTTGCCATGGGATTACCTCTGCCATGTTATGACACAGCAAGAAGGTCCTCACAAGATGCTGGTGCCATGATTTTGGACTTTGCAGCCTACAGAACTGTAAGAAATAAATCTGTTTTTAAATACATTCCTAGTCTGCCATATTCTATCATGACCATAGAGAACAGACTAAAGCATATGCAGTAACATATAGAAGCATTTATATATATATATATATATATATAAGTTTGTTACAACTAAGATGTCATTGTTTCCAGGATATAGCCTGCAACAAACATACCTAGTAGCCTTATCTTGGTTTCTAATATTATCCTCCAATGCAATGCAGTGCAATTAAATTTAATTAAACAGAATTCTTTGTATCAATGGATGCTTTCAGGACTAGAGTAGAAAATATATAAGATAAGCCTGGACCATCTTATAATATCAGAAAGTAAGTGTGATAATTTAAACATGCCCCTTCCAAAATTCATGTGTTGTCAGTGTGACAGTATTAAAAGGGAAGGCCTCTAAGAGGTGACTAGGCCATGCAGGCCTAACACCATTCTTAATGAGATGAAGGCACTGGTACAATATGCTTCACTCCCCATTCAGCTGGCCTGCTCTTCAGCTAATCTGCCATGTGAGTATAAAGTGTTTCACTCTCCTGGAAAAAGCCCTCACAAGATAGCCAAACATGTGGGCACCTTGATCTTTAACTTAGCAGCCTTCAGAACTGAAAGGAAATACATGTCTACTATTTATAAATTACCCAGTCTGTGATATTCTGTTATAGCAGCACAAATGAACTAGGAGAGAACAACACAAAACCAGAAACACACACACAGTTGTGTAGGTGTGACAAGTTAATACAACCAAGCAACCAGCTCCCAATGACCAAAGCTGGGACAATTTGAGGAATACAATAATAAAGTCAGAATTCACAGTAAGTTAAAGTATACAGCAAATACCCATGAGTCCATACTGATGTAAATATACTATTGGATAAATAAATAAATAGGAACGAGAAACAATTTTCTTATGCAAAAAAAGAAAAAAAATCCAAACAACTTCAGTGCTCTACCTTCAAGGAGGTGCAGTGCAATGCCCCATCCCCTAGGTGTGAGCTGAGCATACTGGCTTCCTATCAAAGAGTACAGCCAGAAAAAGGGGAAGCTTGACAAGCACTGCCTCAGCCAGGTGGTTAAGATCAACGTCAGCAATTATAAGTCATTTTGATGGTATATGCACTTCATATAATGTGATAAAAATGACACTTTATCTCTGTGGTCTTCCTTTTTCAAACTCAGAACCCCAATCTAATCACGAGATAAACATCAGACAAATCCCGGGTAAAGGACATTCTACACAATACCTGGCCAGTACTCTTCAAACCTATCACAGTAATCAAAAACAAGGAAAATCTGAGAAGCTGTCCCAGCCCAGAAGTGCCTAAGGAAGCATGGTGACTAAGTGGAATGTGGTTTTTGGCCGGAAACCTGGAACAAAAAAAGACATTAAGTAAAAACTAGAGAAATCTAAATAAAACACTGAGTGTATTAATACTGTTTTTCAATTGTAAAAACCTGCACTATACTAAATAAGATTTTTAATAGGAGAACTTGAGAGGAAGATTTATCTGAGTTCGCTAAGACGGTGATTTTTTTTTTTTCTGTAGTTTGAAATCAGCTACAAGTCAAAACATTTATTTTTTAAAAAGACAAATAGTGAGATGACTTCAATTTCTGGACAGTTACATTGATACAGGTTGCAACAAAATCATTAAATGTAAAGTATTTGAATTTAGAAGATGGATTTTTGAGCTGGACATCACCTTGGAATGTCTGTAGCCCCCAGCGTCTCGATTTAAAATGTAGAGACTGAGTCTCCAATAAGTCAAACGACTTGTCTAAACTCCCCCAGAGATCAAACTCATCTTAGAAATCTTCTCTTTTGTTCTCAGGTCAGATTTCCAACCCAAGAACAATGTTGCCTTTTTTATATCTTTATTTATGAGTCATGCTTCAGGAAATGTGTCTAAATCAATAGCATTTAAGTTCTACCAGGTTGATGCCAAAAAAAAAAAAATTGTGTTTTTGGTCATTGCTTTTAATGGCAAAAAAATCCCATTATTTTCCACCAAACTAATACAGAGTTTGATTGTTCAACTTCTTTGTTGAACATTGTTTTGTTTTTCTGTAAAACATACTGAACTCCTCAGATTTAGGTTTGTGTGTGTGATAAGTATGTAAGTACAGCATATGCATATTCCTCATTTAGATATTCCAAGTACATGGAGGTACTTGAGTGTCCGCTTGTAATCTGGAGAGTTTCCTGCAGAGATTGGCAGACAGGAGTCCATGCAATTGGTGCTATGCATTGCCCCCAAGCATTTTGTAATAAAACAGTGCTAAACAATAACAACATCACAAGCGTGTAGAAAAAGAGGAAAGGGAAGAGTGCTTCAAGGTTAGCAAGGACAACATGCCACATCCTTTTTAACAGTGGGATAAGTAACAGGAAAGCATGAGGTTTGGAAAGAAAAAAGGAAAAAGCATAGTCTATAAATGAAAGGCTGTGAGCTCCGGAAGCAGCAGCCTTAAGTGTTCCGTATCAGGACGAGAGACCCACAGGGCATTCCAGAACCTCAGAGGCAGGCCAGGAGTGTTCTGCTCACATCTCTGGGGGAAGAACCTGACTTTTAAAGGAGTAACCTGCAGCTCAATTACAAACAAAGAAACCAGTTCAGCTCATAAAGAAAAACTCCACATATACCATTCAAAGGAGAATCCAGTGAGACATCTTCCAAAGTTTCTTGCAGGCTGACTTGGACGTCTTCTCCTGTCTTCAGCAGCTGACGCATTTACAAACATGTAGGAACATAGGCAATGCCTAAGTCATTAAACACTGTGGCATTTGCATTAGGGACATTGGATATAGAGTGCTAAATACCTAACCTCGATTTCCACTGAGAATGAGGTAGGCAAGAACGGCTCCATATGGTAGGAGTTCTTAGTGCAGCAGTTAGAAAAAACTTCTGGATCCCCAAATTTAAATACAATGTGGAATTGGGAGAACTAGTGACAAAACCAGAGATAATCATTTATATGTCACACTCTTTGCCCTAGAACGAAGATTTCACTTTATTTTGTTATTTTACTTTTGTGACAGGGTCTCGCTCTGTTACCCAGACTGAGGTGCAGTGGTGCCATTGGGGCTCACTGCGGCCTCAGCCTCCTGGGTTCAAGTGATTCTCTTGCCCCGGGCTTTTCAGTAGCTAGAACTACATGTACATGCCACCATGTCCAGCTAATTTTTTGTAAAGACGGAGTCTCACTATGTTGCCCAGGCTGGTCTCAAACTCCCGGACCCAAGTGATTCTCCTGCCTAGGCCTCCCAAAGTGCCAGGATTGCAGCTGTGAGCCACTGTGCCCAGCCTCGAATGAATATTTTAGAGAAAACAGATGTAGGAAGTCTAGGGAGGAAAATGTACCGAAGTGCAGTCAGTTGGAAAAGGATCTGGGCCCACGGTGTGCCTGGGTGTGTGAGTATCAGACCCTCAAACTTCCCATCTGTCACGCCAGGGTGAGCAGACTGAAGCGCATGTCAGAAAGGCCTCATTGTTTGAGCTGACCCAGGTTCTAGTGGACTTTCTGTTTTGTTTCTCTTCCACTTAGTTAACTCCTTGCTTCCTTTCCTGACTCTTCTTACCCTGCAACCATACTCAGGCATCCCACACCTCAAACAACTGCAGTGTCAACACTCATGATAGCAAGGCCCATCCTTTTAACTGGGCCAGTGTGTCTCTTCAAAGACATCTTTCTCCTGGCTACTAGGGCACTGTCTCTGAAGCCCAGGCCACAGCAGAGCCATAGTTCTGGATTCAGTTTCTGATTTTTGAGACTGCCTCATCAAAATTTGAAGTTGGTGTCATTTATTCCCCCATACCCTAAATACTCACCCCTCGCCACATTCCTTATCCGACCCAATGACTGAAATTTAAGACCAGGCTTAGGTCTTCTCCTCATCGTGGAGGTCGGCCTTTTCACCTTGGGTCTGCCACCTGACTGACCCTCCTCCTAGCCTTCCCACTTCATTCTCCCACCTGAGCTACTGATTCTTTAGGTGTTACATACTTGCCAATGTCTTATTACTGAGGATGCAAATATATTCCCAATGCATCATTTTAGAAGTTTCTCATGAAGATCAATTTAAAAGGACTCAAAATTTGTCTCCTATAATGATGAATAAATGTCTTATAATTGTCATCTACAACATTTTAAAGGAAAGACATTATGGTGTCAACCCCCTCCTCATTGCTAAAGAGAATAATGCTGTGCATTCCTCTGAAGCCATGAAATAGAGGTGTCCACATAAGAAGCAGCTTGGAAAAAAAAAAATGAAGCAGCTTGAAAAAAATAGTGCACGAAACGGTTAGTGCCAGCCCTTGCGATATTGGATGGCTCTTGGAGGAGATGCCACTGCTTGCTTTCTCAGGCCGTTGCTTTATCCTATATTTGGGTGGCACATCCGTTCCAGAGGTGCATGGCCCTAGTGCAGGAATGTAACCCTATTTGCTGGGAAAATGACCGCTTTTCCCTTTGTGGTGGGTTCCACTGCGTACAAAATTGAATTAACATAGGCTGCTAATCTGTATTTTGCCCACCATCCAAAAGTATTACAACTTTATTTTCTGAAATTTCAGATGACTGTTTTTATATGATGTGGTAACAGAAACTACATGGGCTTCTACTTTGCTGAATTTATTGACTCTTAAAATTCCTCTATAATATGACTGCCTTAAACGTATCAGATTAGATAATTCACTTTTCGCTAAATAGCTCATCATTTTTTTAGTGAAGACCATATGCTTTTACCTACAGGTGTACTTTATATTGCCTTTAGCAAACATAGATGGATTTCTTTGTAACCCATGAAAGATAAGGCTAACACCAAGTAGAATTAAATAAGTTTTTATTTTATAAGTATATCACATTCTACTTAACTAACGAGTGCCTTATGAATCATCCAATGCAGTTGTTCTGCCTCTGGATTTAAGAAAGAAACCCTAACAACGTAGACGCAGTGTCAGTAAAGAGCCTAATAAAAAATGACATATTCATCTTCATTGAAGTCATAGAAGATGACTCAACAATCAATTCATTATTCCCTTTCCTTCTTTCTATCCTTTCGCTTCTTCCATTTTCCTCCCTTCCCTTTTCCCTTTCTCCCTTACTTTCTTCCCTCTTCCTTTCTTCCTTTTTTCCCTCTTTTCCTCCCTTCCTTCCTCCTTCCCTCCCTCCCTCCCTTCCTTCCTTCCTTCTCCCTTCCTTCCTTCTTTCCTTCCTTTTCTTTGCATTTATTCTTCCCTCCCTCCCTTCCTCCCTCTCTCTCTTCCTTCTCTCTCATCCTTTCTTTCTCTGCCTCCTTTCCTGTCTTCCTCTCCCTTCTTTCCTTCCTCCCTTTCATTTCCTCCTTCCTCCCTCCCTTCCTTCCTTTCTTTCATTTCTTCCTCCCTAACTTCATTACTTCCTTCTCTTTCATTCTTCCTTCCTCCCTCACTTCCTGTATTCCTTCCTCCCTATGTCTTTCCCCTCCTTCCATTTGCTTTGTCTGTCTCACTCACCATGGTGACATGTTCTCCCTGTGCCCTGTCACTGAGTGACCTCTCCCATCCTTGACACCCACTGATAAGGAAAGTCCAGTTTAGCAGCCCTGCAATGCTCATCTCAGTCTCCTCAGATACTTCCTGTTTGATTGATTCCCTTCTGCTCCTTCATTTATTAGAGCTTAGAATCCCAGATGTTCCCTTCCAGGCCATGGCATTTGGTCTCCTAAATGAATTCCTTGGTAATGACTCAAGAGTCAACCTTGCCCTTTTGTCTTGTCTTGGTTGAGCTACACCTGTGATTTCTGATCTAACCTCTCTGTCAGCACAGCCCCACGGGTCGTTGCTTTGTATTTTATACGCCAACTAGAAGCTCTGACTAGCATAGCAGCTCTCTGTTGACGCATAATTGAACAGAAACGTACAATACGATTGAATTGTAGTTTGCTTTTGTTTTTGTTTTTTCCAAACATGAGCTCCATGTGAAGCAAAAAGAGAATATTTGTCTTTGAATAAACCTGCAACATAGATCCATTACAATTCTTTCCCCTTAAACATCCAAAGTCCAGCAGTTTTGATGATTGAATGAAGCCCCCCTTCTTGTGATTAGCAAAGTTTTTCTAGGACACAGAAACTAAAATGCCAGCTTTCGAGTCAAGCCTCACATGTCAAACATTATTCCAGAAGTCAAGAAGAATAGAAATGAAAGTTTTAAAAAATACTAAGTGAAGAATCACTTTATAAGCCAGTTCACTAAATCGCTGTTGAAAACAGAAATTCTGGTCACTTGTCTGTCTCAGTGACAAGTAGTAGGTATGAGGTCTGGTGACTTTTCTAGGATAAAATATTTGACAACAGAAAACTGAAAAAAAGTGTGGCATCGTTAGCCCTTCCATATTTTATCTCCCTGCCCAGGGAATGGGCTTATGATCCTTTCCTAGGCCATGGTTCTTGAAGGTTACGTTGGTACAGGAAGTGGATGAAGCAGACATCTGGTTCTAAGGACTCAGTAGGGCACTGCAGTAAAGGTTGTTACGAGCTGTGAACGTGGAGCCAGGACAGAAGAGTGGCCACCTGTCAAAAAGTTAGGGGCAAATCGGTAAGTCAAATCAAGCAGCAAAGTGGACAAGCTTGGCTTTCAAATGAAACGCGTAGCTAGAACAGGAAGTGATGATACAATGGAAGAGACGACTGGAGAGAAGAAAGAACTCACCAACCTCTGCCAATGCTGAACAAGTGCCAAGGATAAGCCAATGTTATTGAATCCTCGTAACTGTCTTATCTAATTTAACAAATGAAGAACTTGAGGCTTTCAGAGGATAGGGAATTATGAGGATCACACAGTTAATACGAGGAAGAGAGGGCACATCTCAGGAGAGTCATGAAGATTAATGGAAATCAAAGAGGCAGATAGGGAACAAGAAAGCAAGCATAAGAGCCAGGGTATCTTGGTTCTGAGGTATCTTCTCTCTTTGTCAGAAAAGTTCTATGTTTTCTAGGGTCTAATTAAAAGATAGGTGTATTAGTCCATTTTCACACTGCTGAAAAAGACACACCTGAGACTGGGTAATTTATAAACAAAAGATGTTTAATGGACTCACAATTCATGTGGCCGGGGAGGCTTCACAATCATGTTGGAAGGCGAAAGGCACGTCTCACATGGCAGCAGCTGAAGAAAGAAAGAGAGCCAAGTGAAAGGGGAAACTCCGTATAAAACCATCAGATCCTGTGAAACTTGTTCACTACCATGAGAACAGTGTGGAGGAAACCACCCCCATGACTCGGCTGTCTCCCACCAGGTCTCTCCCACAACACTTAGGAATTACGGGAGGTAAAATTCAAGATGAGATTTGGGTGAGGAGGACACAGTCAAACCATATCAGTTTGCAACAAATTACAGCAAAAGACAGCGAGTGAGACAGGACTGTCTGTTGGTTCTGACCCTTGTTCTTAGCTGAAGGGGATGGCACCAGGTACCCACTGCGTATTACCATAGCGGAAATACCTTCCAGGTGGGTGAGGCTGTGCACTGAGCCTGCACACCTCAAACTTATTTTTCACTTTTAAGTCTACATTTTAAAGTCCTTTATGATACTAACGTGACTCATACACCTCCAAGTTAAAGAAAAAATTAGTCTAGAATTGAATGTAGGATATTAGCACTTATAAATTACCAAGCAGTACTGCTCTCTGTGCTTTTCTTATTTCCCATATTACAGAGGAGAAAACTGAAGCATTAGAGAGAATGAGCAACTGAACCAGCGTTAAGCCATCTTGAAATCAGAAGGAACTGGGATTGAAGCTGGAGTCCATCTTACCCTAAATCCTATGTTCTCTTCATTGTATCTTATAAATGTCAATCAAGAATTCCTGTGAATTATTCGCTTAGGCCATTCCCACATACAAACTTCACTACACTCAAGTCAAACAGCTGAAACAGACCAACATGGCTAATGCCAAGGGTTGTTTCTATTTGATTTTTTTGTATAATAGAGTTCTCAGAATCGTCATTATTTCTCAAAAGTAATTTTGTATTCATGTTTTCTGGTATATTTCTTTGAACTTTAAAAACAACCAAAAATCTGTGGCAATTTCAGAGTTGTTTGCTTATTTTTTCACAGCTGGATCAAATTCAGTGCTGCTGAACTCCCCTGGCTATGATTTTAGAGATAGATATTTCATCAGAAATCTTAGAAGATCAATTGAGGGAACAAGGAAATCTCATCTTGCCGTATGTTTTGCCCCAATCTATTTTTCATGGCTTTGTGACTGTTATATTTTCCATAAAATTGATCTTCATGTAGACTGTTATGGTGAATTTCACAGCAGCGAACACAATTACCCCCAAATGGTGCAAGCGTAGTACTTGTGTACTTCACTGCAGAGAGTGTGATCTTAGCATGTAAACAGTTATTGGGGGGAATCATACCAGATTTCAGTTTGATCAGGGAGTGCGGAGTTGACACATGTTGCAGGTGAGAATTATATTGAGTATTCTTAATTAACAGTTGTGTTTGATCAGGGATTTAGAAGTTAGCACCTGCAAGAAGGTGAGAATTGAATTCAGAACGGCCTAACTAAGTGGAATAGCTGCCTTGTGGTTGGTGGAGCTTAAGGCATTTGCTAGGAGATGTGTAGGGAAGCCAAGGTAATGTAATTTGGAGGCACATGGGATGCCTTTATGTTTTTGGGGAAAAAGGAATCACATATTGAATAATGTATTATTTCTACTTTGAATTCCTCCAGAATCTGACCACTTACAACTTGGATATCCAATTTTGTCTTAAATTTGACAATTAATTTCCTACAGGAAAGGCAGCATGGCTCACTAGAAGGGAATTGTGTTTGGAGTTGGATAGTGCTGGTTGTATTTGATTTCATTAATTAATTAATTTATTTTTAAGACAGAGTTTTGCTCTTGTCACCCAGGCTGGAGTGCAGTGGCACCATCTCAGCTTACTGCAACCTCTACCTCCCGGGTCCAAGAGATTCTCCTGCCTCAGCCTCCCATGTAGCTGGGATTACAGGTGCCTACCACTACACCCAGCTAAATTTGTGGGTTTTTAGTAGAGATAGGGTCACCATGTTGGCCAGGCTGTTCCCAATTTCCTGATCTCAGGTGATCTGCCCACCTCCGCCTACCAGAGTGCTCGGATTACTGGTGTCAGCGACACAGGCTGGCCCATTGATTTTTATTGTGTAAACTTGGGTATGGATTTTTCTTTCTGAAGCTTGATTTATCCATCAGAAAAATAAAATTAAATTTCTGATTCTCACCTGGCAAAAGTGATGAAAAGAGTTAATGATATCCAAACATAACACGATTAACAATAGTATCTAATAAACAGGACAAACATTAGCTTATTGCCCTCTTCTGAGACCCTGGACCTTCTCCTCCTAGCTCCCTAAATATAAGTTTTGTTCACGTGGCTTCTGTGCGTCATCTGGGATACGGTTTTCCTTTGGATTATTTTACTTTCCTTTTCCTTTTGTTCAAATATCTCCCTCTTTGTTATTTATTTATAGCAGCAACAACAACAAAAAATCCCTGTTTTAATCTCAAATTCAGATTTAACTGGGTACCCTGCAAATTTTCTTTGCTAAATCTAGCACACCTACTCTAGGAGATCTTCGTTTTTTAGACTTTAGGATTTGGGCTCAGTGGTCTATTTGCCTGTCACGAGACAAGTACCTAACACTTAGTAACTACTTATTGATTAGAAAGGTGAAAACTTAAAACACGTACCTTGCTTAGCTGTGTTCAGACTTGCTTTATTAAATATATTTTGTTTATTTGTTTGAACTAGATTCTAAGTCTATGGGGACTCAGAGTCCTTAGTTTATAACAGTCATTATGGCCTGTCAGTAAGAGTTAAATTCTTGAATTTCACAGTTATGTGTGAAATTTTCCAGAAGATGATAGCTTAACACAATAGCTTTACTCAATGGCAGACTTTCAATAAGGCCAAATCTTAAACTAAAGGAGAAATTGTCCTTTACATTGCAGGGAAAATGATGCTAATTAATGATTTTGCTAACAACTATTTTTGCTTATAAGCACTTTCAGTTACTTTGTTAATTTAGGCATAAATATCCATCTACTTTATGTTGTCAGAAGTAATCTTTTTTTACTTCCTCAAGCTTATTTTCTTTGTATTTATTTAGCTATGCATTGGCCTCTTCAGTTACTTATAGTTATATAGGCAGCAAGTCAAAATACATTTATTGAGCATCTATTCTGTGACAGCCACTTTGATGAGAGAGGAATAGAAAGCAATGACTGAGCCTATAGAACTTGGGTCCTGAGGCCACTGAAGCTGTTTTAAGAAGATAAAAATTAGGAAAGAAACCAAATAAGGAATATCTACAGTGCTGTGTGTGTGCGTTTGTGTGTGTGTATGCAGGTACTTTTAGGTAAGTACTCTAAAGGGAAGAAACTCAAGGAAAAATGTTGTTGGCTCAGTCCTCGTACCATATGGACTTACGAAGATTAAGCTGGCACACACTTTCTCAGAAAAGAGAAAGTGAAAATTATAAAACTATGATTGAATCATACATTTACTCTCTTCTTTCTTATATTATCATTACTTGGGTCTCCACATTGAGGGGCCAAGAGCCAAGTCGGTCATGTGTATAACAGTATTTCTATCCTCTTCTATTGTATAAGCTTGTAAAGTTTTACAAAGGTTAGAGAGCAGATTTAATAATGATACTCAATATGAATCCATCAGCTATTTCTTATTTTCATTCTTATTAGAATAAGCAGTGGTGGAAATTATTCCACAAATGCAAACATACACAGATGACCACGGCTCACTACAGATTATCTTCTAGCTCGGGATCCAAGGACAAAGACTATATAAATCTGAAAAAGAAAAGGACACATCAGCCCATTAAATATTAAAATGGCATTGCTTTTGAATTTGAAAATGTTCATTTTTTGAAGTAAAAAAAATAAGATGGTTTTGAGATGTTTAATTTCTGGAATGTCATAAATTTCTAACTGTTCACCAAATAATACCCACAAATCCATCGAACAATACATTTCTTCTATTAATGTTAAGATTAATCAAGTGCAATGCAACTCTGGCATTTAATAACTTCAACTTACCATTTATTTTGGAAATGCTGGTAAGTTATTTTATAGTTAACATTAATAAATATAGCAATATTTTAAAATAGCAAGAAAAATATGTAGCTTATCAGGCCCAACAAATTAAAGCTTCATAAATTGTCTTTCTTCAATTTCTTTTCAGGAAATTGGTGGAATTATAAGCTGTCTGCAAACAGTTTTGAAACCAAACTCAGGGAGGCTGGCATCCAGATGGCAATGATGATATGTGGATATCTTGGCCTCTTTGACTTTAACTATATGATTTAAGTCAAATAATGGGGTCTAAATGGATTACACAGAAAACCAAATCTGGAGGAAGCAAACAGCATAAAAAAAGGGAGCACAGTGACCTGTCCAAGTACTGAAGCCAAGAGAAGAGAGAGAGAAAACCAAAGAAAGAAAATATGTGATGCCATGAGATCCTGAGATGAATTCTGTGCTGAAATGAGGATAGAGAGTCTCTTTATGCCCTCATGGGCTAGCATGAAGCGTGACGACACTGGAGGCAAATGCACAACCTCTGCTCTCAGGTAAAAGATCCTCTAGGGAGAGAGATAAACAAAAACAACCATTCCATGGGACCTGTGTGAAGGTAGTGGTGAATGCAGGGCCCCACATACAGTGGAAAGATGGGTGAGGGACAAAGGTCAGTGAAGGAGACAAAAATGAGTTTCAGGATTTCAGGATTAAGGAGTTCAGGTGATACGTGTATTTTTTGTTTGTTTTTAGTTTAACCACATGAAGACATTTTTGTTTCTGTTTGTTTCTGTTTTTATTATACTTTATGTTCTGGGGTACATGTGCAGATTATACAAGTTTGTTACATAGGTATACACGTGCCATGGTGGTTTGCTGTATCCATCCCCCCATCATTTACATTAGGTATTTCTCCTTATGTTATCTCTCCTCTATCCTCTATCCCCCAACCCCCTGCTATCCTTCCCCTAGCCTCCCACTCCCCTGACAGGCCCTGGTCTGTGATATTCCCCTCCCTGTGTGCATGTATTCTCATTTTTCAACACCCACTTATGAGTGAGAAGATATGGTGTTTGGTTTTTGTTCCTGTGTCAGTTTGCTGAGAATGATGGTTTCCAGCTTCATCCATGTCCCTGCAAAGGACATGAACTCATCCTTTTTTTATGAATGCATAGTATTTCATGGTGTATATGTGTCACATTTTCTTAATCCGGTCTATCATAGATGGGCATTTGGACTGATTCCAAGCCTTGGCTATTGTAAACAGTGCCACAATAAACATACATGTGCATGTGTCTTTATAATTGAATGTTTTATAATCCTTTGGGTATATATCCAGTATTGGGATTGCTGGGTCAAATGGTATTCCTAGTTCTAGATTTTGAGGAATCACCACACTGTCTTCCACAATGGTTGAGCTAATTTACACCAACATTTTTGGTAGAACCAAGCTTGATGTTTCAAGTCTAGAAATGCTGAATAGTCAGTGGTCCAATTATCTTTTTCCATAGAGAGAACAGAATTAGGTGTTTTTTTCAATATCAAAATCTACCAGATTTTTACTTTTCGAGGGGAGAGTGTTGCCCTGTTCATATCACATGTGCAGCACCTATCATAGAGACCTATCATTGTAAGTACTTAACCAATGCCTGCTGTTGAGTAGATGAGGCCCTCAAAGATGAGCCGTTCTAGGTGTGGCTGGCCCAAGGTTGTCCTCCATGTCTCATTCAGCCCTAACTGCCAGAGGTCAGTGCACTGTGAAGATAGCACAGATGTCGAGGAGGACCCCCATCTGTTTTCAATGCGGTTAATTTGGCTTAATCCTCATCTTAATAGACTATTAAAGATAAAACACTGCCTTCTCATTTCTGCAAGTTCCTGTATCTGCTTGTTGAGAATAGAAGCCCTATGAGAGGTCCTTCCCGTTAGCTGGTTTTCGCAACGCACACATGCTTAACACATACACACATACATGCATGCATGCACATATGCACGTGTAGGTACATTCACCCCACGTATCCCTGTGTGTCAGACATCAGCTGATTGAGGCTGGGTATGGTGTGTGGGGAGGGGGATGGGCTGGGAGGGAGTCCCACGTATTGGGTAGGGCACCAGCATCTCCTTAGCTCTTCCTGCCCCCACCTCGCATTCTTACACTTGCTTTTTCCTTCTCCTTATCCTAACCAAAACATTTCTTACTTTTAATTGCCATCCTCAGTTTTTTCCTCGCTCAGCTCCTTCAGTTGTTTTTTTTTTTTTTTTTTTTTTTTTTTTTTTTTTTTACAAACCAAATCCTTACAGGCCAGTGCATTTCACTTTGTGTTGATTATTCCAAACATGTCTAATTGTTCCCAGGTCACCTTATGCATTTTTTTAGGGCTCCTAATAAGACACACTCAGGCAGTTATTTTGTCTATAATACATTTTACTATGTTCCATTTTAGCTATGATTCATTTTATTTTGTGTTGAATACCTCTGACAATAATGCACATTGTATGTTTTCTAGAAGACTAATAATATTTGTTTATTTTTGGTGCAGAATGCAGAATGCAGAGGTCACCAGGAAGGCAACAGTGTAGAATGTCAGCACATGTAAGTGTCAGAGGCAGGATCCCAACACCCTGTTCCTTCTGGACTCGTCACACATTCCCCACCCTGGGCATTTTTATACCTAGGTTGGGTCCAACCAACCTGAAAGTCTCAAAGTTAGATTTTCTGTTTCTTATAAAATGACATCTTCAGGGACTTAAATCATCAAAATACTTTCATTCCTCCTGAAAATAATGTTTCCATGCAGTTACCATGATGAACTAATACAGCAATAAAGAATGGTCTTTGGTACTGGTTCTTAAAAACAGACCAATCACAAAACAGCTGCCATTACTGAATAATGATTAAAAAGTCAAAAAAATCTGAAATGATATTAATAAAATGTGTATCTAACACACTTAATGAGAATCATTTTGCCAAGAGAATGCTTAAAGTCATCCTTTGAGAGAGGAAAGATTCACAACTTTTTCCACAAAGTAAACACTTTCTACAGGTCAGCCACATTAACCATCAAGTTTAGCCTGGAAATATTTTGTTACAAAGTAGAAACTGAGGCTGTTTAGATACAAACCAGCTGATGTTGTTCATGAGTAACTCCAGAAAAAACTGTGAGACATTATTTCAAGTGGATGGTTAATCTTTTTTTGATTCCATCACTCTGCTGACATCTTGTCTGTTAATGTCAAGAAGTCTGACTTTTTTTCTAACCACAGCATATCAAACATCTGATTTTGACCTTTCTGAGCATTTAAAGTCTTTCCAGATTCTGCTCAACTGTACCCCAGCAAAGCTGGTGTCTCTTCTCCCTTGAGGAAAATGGGTGAATGCCAGTGCTTTGCTGGTAAATATTTGACCACCAGCTATCCAAAAGAAAACAAAGAGTCATAATTTGTTGTGTTGGTCAATTCCTGAGGTGTAACTATTTCCACCATTGATGAATTAAAGTTACCAATTTGACTGAGCTTAGAGTTAGGAAGAAATGTATGCATGACAAGTTGGGAGAGCTGGCTCCAACCACTCGCTGGGGTTTGTAGACTTTCCACCATTGGGGGAATTTATGAGATGAGGAGCTCCAGCAGAGGAGTAGACAGTTTCCCCAGACGTCTGGATGAGGGTGGGAGAGAGGGAGGTGTTTTGATAGAATCGTTTGTTAGTTCAGGACTCTGACGAGTGTTCTAGGGCAAGTGTGCAGCTTGGATTGGTCATATGTATTGAACAAATAAGTCAGTGCAATGAGGAGGTGGCATCAATTCTGAAGCTTACACGTATGTGTCCTGGTTATTTTCAAACTTCTATCCTAAGAATTACATATAGCTTTTCTCAAAAAGGCAGATTTCTTATTTTTTACCCAAGATGAATTAGTCCTTCTAGGGAGAGCCCTGATAAATTATATTACAGCAATTGTCATCACTGTAATTCTACTGATTAGGCAAGATTAGGAAACAGAGAAATGAAAGCCTTGCCTTGGGGTGTAATTATCCAAGGGAAAGAAGTAGGACGGTAGTAGTTTCTAATGCTCACTGTGCAACAGAATTACCTAGGGAAGTTTAAAAATTCTTCTGCTTCCTAGCCACTCCAGAGATTAGAATTTCATTTGTCTGGGGTGGGGAAGGCTGGACATCTGTAGATTTTAAGAGTGACCAAGTGCTTCTGATATGCAGCCAGGCTGGGAAGCGCTGATGTGGTCTTCCTGAGAAGGGGATTGACAACAGCACTCAAGGGAAACCCACAGTTTAAGCCGAATGTGCCATGTCACAACTGTAGCTTCTATGTTTATAAGTTTATCTTTCTCAACAAATTGCGTTCTCCTGGAGACAAAGGCTTACGTCTGCGTTCCTTCTGTGCCCCCAGCACTTAACCGGCAGTGGGCATATGGTAATCCTACAGTAAATGTTGAGTGAGTGAATGTCCTAATTGGCTTACCTCATTAATGACTTAGTGATAATGTGTTGATTAATGCATTATCTTGTTCTGAGTAACATATTTGTGTTTCTACGGGGCCATCTGCAGACAATGACTTAACCCAGAGAAACACCTCCCCTGCTGTGGTAGGCAGGTGGGGGAGACATTTTTTATTAAGCCTTTCTCTTTCATCCAAATTGTATTATGTGGGCAGCTTGTTTTTATTAAAAACAGTCTAGTATCCTGGTGTATTTTATTTTTTAAGTGTGCCTTAAATATCAACTTTCCAGCTGGAAGGTACAGGGCAGGGCTTTGAAATAATTATTTTAAAAGATATATAAAGTGGATAGTATTTCTATATTCACAAGCAGCTAAAGACATGTGATGCTAGATAAGGTAAACTCTTCTCAAACATGAAAAAAAATGGCATTTTCCTCATAGTCACAAAATATTCCAGAATTACAAACATTAATTTATTCCAAAAGCAAATTTTTCATTCTCAGTGCACCACTCATTTGTAGGATGAGCATAGCACATATTCACGTGTAATCCCAGCACTTGTGGTCTGTTTGGTAAATAACATGTATGTCATTCTTCGCTCTCACGACTATTTATGAAGGAATCCATGCCTGTGTTCCCTCTGTATGCTTTTCCCATGTGTCTTACCTCTTCCTCGTTGGTTCTGTTCATTTTCTCAATGACAATTAAAATGGAATCCAACGAGAGAGAAGGGCTTCTTGCTTACTGCAATTTGTTCTGATTTGATTGCTTTAAAGTGAACAATCACCCTTCTCTCCTCTGTGCGCTGGGAAGACTGTGCGTCTTGAGGGCTGGGGAGGGAAGGAACTTCTGTCTCTCCCTGCAGCCTCCTCCACCAGGGTGTGATGGCGGAAGGCCAGCTGGAGATGAGCACTGTGGTCTCTGTATCTGTTACACGACCTCTCTGCATGTCTACCAGATCTAGGCCATCCACTAGCGGCAACCCTGCACCCCAGGGGACATTTGGCAATATCTGAGACATTTTGGGTGGCCATAAGATGGCACTGGCATCTAGTAGTGGCATCTAGTAGTAAAAGTCAGAGATTTGAAAAGCATCCAACAATACATAGGACAAACCCTAAAACAAATGATCATTCATCCCCAGAGACCAACAGTGCCCAGATTGAGGAACTCTGACCAAGGACTATATTCATATCCATATCTGTGTATCTCAAGGTGACTTCTCATGAGAATGCACATAGCCCTCAACAATTTATGTGGCTTCTTGTCTACATTTCCACTTGCCGAACTCTAGCAAATTCTTAGAGGATAGGGCAGCATTATGCCACCTCTGTACCTCCCAATAATCTAGCATAGACCCTTAGGCATAAATGTGCAGGAGTGTTTTCTGAAATGAAGTCAGAGAACCCAGCAGGCACTCTCTGTCCTGAGCCCACCCTCGCTGGCTCTTCCATGGTATGTAAAATAATGTATTTCGTATTGCACCTTGAAGGCCCCTGTAAAAGTGTAAATGATACCTTGGAGGCAAAACACTGGAATCACCCTCTATCTCTGCACCTGCGCCGCAAGGACACCGTGAGTCCCTCACGAGTTCATGCCAGCAGCTACTCGGAAAGCTTGCTGCTCTTAATTAGCGTTAGCCACTGTTACTGCTACCACTACTGCTGTTGTTACTAATATTACTACTACCAGTACTACTATCACTAGTATCACTACTACTACTATCACTGCTGCCACCACCACTACTGCTGTTGCCATCACTACTACTCTTATTACTACTACCACCACTGCTACTACTATTACTACTGCTGCAACCACTACTACTACTACATTTACTAATACCATCACCACCACTACTGCTGCCGCCATCACTACTACTCTTATTACTACTGCCACCACTGCTACTACTATTACTACTGCTGCAACCACTACAACTACTACATTTACTAGTACCACCACCACCACTACTGCTGCCGCCATCACTACTACTCTTATTACTACTGCCACCGCTACTACTACTATTACTACTGCTGCAGCCACTACAACTACTACATTTACTAATACCACCACCACCACTACTGCTGCCGCCATCACTACTACTCTTATTACTACTGCCACCACTACTACTACTATTACTACTGCTGCAACCACTACAACTACTACATTTACTAGTACCACCACCACTGCTACTACTGCCACTATTACTACTTTATTATTACTAATGTCACCACCACCGCTACTACTGCCACTACTTTTACTGCTACCACCACCTCTACTACTACCACCACTGTTAGTACTATTACTACCACTATCTCCACCACAACCACTGTTACTACTACCACAACCACTACTACTGTTATTACTGCTACTACTGCTACTATTACTACCACCACTATTAGTACTATTACTACCACTACCACCACCACAACCATTGTTACTACTACCACAACCACTACTACCGTTATTACTGCTACTACCACTACTATTACTATCGCCACTATTAGTGCTATTACTACCACTACCACCACCACAACCACTGTTACTACTACCAAAATCACTACTACTGTTACTACTGCTACCACCACTACTATTACTACCACCATTAGTACTATTACTACCACTACCACCACCACAACCACTGTTACTACTACCACAACCACTACTACTGTTATTACTGCTACTACCGCTACTATTACTACCACCACTATTAGTACTATTACTACCACTACCACCACCACAACCACTGTTACTACTACCACAACCACTGCTACTGTTACTACAGCTACTACAGCTACCATTACTACCACGACCACTACTGCCGCTATTATTACTACCACTACCACCACTAATGCTATCACTACTGCTCTTGCCACTACTACTACTACCATTACTACCACCGCAACTGCTACTACCACTAATACCACCACTAATACCACCACTACCACCACCACTGTGCCTACTATTACCACCACCACGACTACCATTGCTGCTACATTACCACAATTACTACTATTGCTACCACTACTGCTATTATTACTACTACTATTGCCTCCTACTCCTCCTTTTGCTACTACTATTGTTACTTAATTACAATTCATATAATGGGGAAAAGGATGTCTAACTCATTGGTTTATGCCAAAAAGGAAATCTCAGTTTTTCTTTTATTTTTTTCCCAACATTTTCCCAACCATTCTCCACCCTTGGCCTTGGCAACCAGCTCTCTATTCTCTACTATAAATCCCACTTTTAAAAATAGTCCACATACAAGTGGAATCATGCAGTATTTGTCTATCTGTGACAGGCTTATTTCACCTCCATAGTGTCTTCCAGGTTCATTGTGTTGCTTTCAATAGCAGGATTTCCCTCCTTCTGAAGGCTGAGTAGTCTTCCATTGTGGCACATGCCACATTTATTGATAAATCCCTTCATCTGTTGATAGACACTTGGGTTGATCCCATATCTTGATATTGTCACTAGTGCTGCACTGAACATGGGTATACACGTCTCTCTTTGACATATCGATTGCCTTCGGATACACAGCCCCGGTAGTGGGATTGCTGAATCAGGAACTCTGATTTTTAATGCAATAGTTCTAAAATGGGGTGGGGAGAGGATTTTGCTTGTCTCCTAAGGGAAATATGGCAATGTCTGGAGTTTTTTAATTTTCTTTTTGACCGTCCACTATGGTAGTTGCTACTGGCACCTAGTGTGTAGAGGCCAGAGATGCTGACCATCACCCTACAACACACAGGACAGCCCCCAGCAGAGAATTGTCCAGTCTCGAATGTCCCTAGTGTCGAGGCTGAGAATCACGGAAGTTGGCCAATGCTTGGCCCATAGCTGGGGAGCAACAGGCAGCTCTGCCCTCACCTGCTGAACACCAGCCTGTATTCTCAACTATTTCATACCTGGAGCATAACCCTGCCTCCTGCCTTGAGCTCACTTTCAGAAAACAAAGCAATGAAAATTAATTTGACGCCATCAGACTGCTTTCATGGAAAGGCTCTTGCCACCTGGGAATTCTTACCCCGTCTCTGTTTTCCTCCTCCAGGAACCAGCTGGGCCCTGGGAGCTAGCCATGTTGGCGCCAGGAGCCTACAGGGCCCAAGTCCCTGGAACCAGCTGGGGCATATGACTGCCTGCGTGTCAGCCATCTAGGAAATCCTGTGATTCAGTCACAAGGGGACTAGGCATGGAGCACCCAGGCCCTGCTCTCACCCCTCACCCTCTTCAGGATGCTGAGGGCTGCCTCAAAGGAGAAATGAAATAAAATAAATTAGTGAAAATAAATAAATCCCAGACCTGTCATCATGGGGTGTCAGACGTGCCTCTTCAGAGTCACCTCCCAGGGCAGGACCCATTGCTATGGTGAACACTCCTGGGGGAGGGGGGCATGCTGAAGAGTTTCAGGGGAGTGCGGCATCATCCGTCAGCCTCTAGAAACCTCTCTCCTGAGTTTCAAAGGGGATCTTGTCCTCAGAGGAACTGCAGGAGGAGGAGGTCCTTCCCCTGTATAGATGAGGATATTAGCAACAAGAGCTAATATTCGTCACATGCCAGATCCAGTTCTAGCAGATGTTGCATGTGGGAACTGATTTCACTCTCACCAGTGACCCTGAAAGATTGTAAGGTGTGGCCAACACTCTACAAATGTGTGGGATGACTTGGAATCTTGAATTGGTTTCTCTTGACAGTCACCTGAGTTCAAAGCGAATGAAGACATTTGGAGAAAATGTGCTAAGATGAGGTTCATTGATACGCCTTTTAAAATCCAGCTGAGAAATAGTATTCTCAGTCTAAATCTGGGCTCTAGACGTTTATACATGTAAGTTGATACACAGCCTGATCTAAACACTGGCTTACTGTGACCATTTGGGTGACACCAGGAGAAATTACTGAAAAGTCACAAATACAGAATTTTTAGATGAATTGGCTCTTTCTTTCAAGGGTTGTTAGAGAAGCTGACTTTTATGAGGTGAGAGCACTGTAATTAGCTCAGCAAAATAAACACTCATGTTATTTCATGTAAATATACTTTTTAAACCTCTGAAGGTATTCGTATAGAGAAGAAAATAATTTGTCCTATTTATTTGCTTTGAGATATCACTTTCCTAATTTGTGAAATCTAAATTTGTGAGAGAAAGAAAGCCAACTACCTAACTTAGGCCTCCAAGCCACCGACCGTCCCTTTCTGGGCCCTGCCCATCTCTTTCTCACTCCATAGTTGAGATCACAACTTTCAGGACTTTCCTCACACTAGGGCCTGATCTTTGTTTCCCAGAAAAAGAGGCTCTCAACACAGAGTCCCATGTATACCAGGCTGCTAACGAACACCAATCAAATGAAGGAGTGGATGGTTGGGTGGAAATGATTTAAGAAATGCTGGCCAGGTGCCATGCCCAGCACTTTGGGAGCCTAAGGTGGGTGGATCACGAGGCCAGGAGTTTGAAACCAGCTTTGCCAACATGGTGAAAACCCATCGCTACTAAAAACACAAAAATTATTTGGGTGTGGTGGTGGGTGCCTGTAATCCCAGATACTCGGGAGGCTAAGCCAGAATTGTTTGAACCTGGAAGATGGAGATTCCTGGGTGAGCCAAGATTGCGCCGCTGCACTCCAGCCTGGGTGACAAGAGCAAAACTCCATCTCAAAAAAAAAAAAAAAAAAAAAAAATCCTAACTAGGGACTGGGAATTTCACTGGAAACTTAGAAAATTCAACTTATATAAAGTCTATGAATTGTCCATTTTTGTGTCCACACACTCAAATGCTGTAGCTAATTATCTGCTAAACAGTAGAAATTCAGTACGTGTTTATGTTGAAAGAATGAAATTTGGGTGCTCTTGCATCCTCAAAGAAATTAGGTAAAATAGAAATAAAACTTTATTTGGAACATTAAGTCATAAGCATAATTATGAGAAGGCAGTCATTCTGATAATAGTGTCTTGACAAATAGATGCTACATGGAGTGAAATATTTTGACTAAAAAAGTTCCTTTCAACATTTCTGAGATGAGATGATCTACAATATTCCATATTTTTACCTACATTGATAAGTTTAGTGTATCCAGGGCTCCTTTCTTCCTGGCTAACTGCCGAGTTTCTAATGCTAAGAAATCCTTGATTTTCTAACACAAATATTCAGTATAATTGCTGGTTGTTTGGGAGAAGAAAAATTTAGGATTCAGAAAGAAACAGAGAATGAAATGTTCTAATCAATCAAAAAAGGATTTTATAGACTTTGACGTTGTCTGGTTTACAAAGCAGTCTGCTAATCTATCTCATGTGAAATGAGTCCTAAGTTGTAGCATTAAAATAGTGATACTCAGTTCTAAAATTATAACTGCAATTATAGTCAGGGGGCTTAAAAGAATCATATAACCCTTGTAGGATGACAGCACAATAGGATATGGGGAATGAAGTGTGCCGAATCCATCCATTTTGGTACTAAAGCAGCAGCAAGAAGCAGCTCAGGGAAAGTGCTTAGAGGGCAAATTAGCTTCTAGCAACTGCAGCCGGATTGCATCAGTTAGCACTCGATTAGGCTGTTAGGCACAGGATGGAGGCATGCTGCAATAAGGAGGGAAGGATATTCTGTGCACCTGCAAAAGATGAAGTCTCTGAACTTGAGTTCATCACCATAAGAGAAGATGGTGTGGGGAATGAGAAAAGATGAAAAGCATTCTGGGCTCCTGGAAAATCTGTAGTCCTTCAGCCTGGTGTCCGGCACGAAGTCACTGCACATGGCTGCATCTCCGCGCTTGCATCTGTAAATCAAGAAACAGAGGTGCATCATCACTTGGGGTATGGCTGTCTTTGTATAAACCAGTCTGAGCCTGTGGTGCCACATTAAAAATCATGCATTGCAGGAACCAGGGCAGCCACCAGCCCCTGTGACATTGTGTGACTATAGCGATGGATGATTTATTTTTCTACACCAGTCCCTGTGCATTGCTGGAAGACAGGGTCACTGTCTTCTCAATATTGATAGTGACAAAATTGACAATACATCAAATTTTCCTGAACAATAATCTGCTATCTGCTGCACATGCAAAATCTGAGAAACTCCTCATAAATTATATCATTTAACCTTTACCAAAGCTCCTAGAGTTAAAATGTTCTTCAGCTACATAATTTACAAAATGTAGCTTAGAAAGGTACTTAACTTCCCCTAAGTCATATAACAGAAGCAAGACAGATTAGTATCTATATACTTTTCTCATAAGTTTCCAAACTGCATACTCTTTTCACATCTATACTGTTTAATAACTGATCATATAATAGAAAACATGGGAGTGTATAAGAAGAAAACTAAAGAAGAGGATATTTGAAGAAAGAAAATTGGAGAGAATTATCTTCTGCAAGGAAATGTATTTTTTTTTTTACGATTATCTGTCTTAATTTTTTAACCAAAGTATGAAATAAACAAAACAACCTTTTAAGTGCAATGAACATGTAATGTTCTCTCCTGGACTTTTGCAAACAGAGCACATATTTTAAAGAAGTTGAAGGAACATTGGCCAAGATGGAGCCCTCTGTCCCATTTTCCCTCCCTCTCTCCCTCTTTCCTTTATTATTTCCCTCATTCACAAATTAACTCATTCATTCTTTAGTGTATACATTTTTTTTTTTTTCAGATCTGGTCAGCTTATAAACTGTATGAAGGGAAGTAGTAGACAATGAGTCTAGACAGGCAGATCGGAGTTCAAAAATCACGCTTTCAGGTAGGTGAGCAAACACAAGGCAATGAAGCTACATTAATACAGCAGTAAACTTCTATGTTCATTGGGGTTTAGGAAAGACTTCCAGAAGGCAGGAGTGAGCTGAGATTTTCCACGGGGTTAAGAACTGCCAAACTGACGACACATAATTCACCAGGTATAATCAAAGGAGAAATTGGCGATTTCCACTTTACTCCATTAAAATAAACTATTCCCAAAGCAAGGAACTTGGTCATCTTCATTTTAAAAATTGCATGAGTATGACAAGATTAGGGACCTTACCTGGCTATTCATTACTGACCTCCACTTATCTAGTCCAGCTTCTGATACAGAGTAGTCTCTTAATAACTTAAATATTGAGCAAAACTCTGGTCTCAAAAGATCACATGCTCAAGATCTTTTTGAGATCAGGACAAAAAAGGGGAAAATGGAAAGAAATTGAGTTGTCATAGATACAAAAATCAAACTGCATCTTCTGATTAATTATGCCCAATACTATTAGTATTCTGAGGCTGAGGTTAATGATCAGGGAGGGTTAAATCACCAAAGTCACCTTTTCAGTAAGAAACCAAGCTGGGGCTTGAGACTTGAGCTCTGTGATTCTAAACCCCTTGCCCTGGACCATGTATAAAATCCAGGTTTGCAAACGTTTCCTAAGGCTAAACATCGGAATACATAAACTAGGCATGGCACCAACTTGGAAATTAACTTGAAGGCCAACAGAAGCACTTGATTTACGAAAATGCACGTGTAGTTTAACAGTAGGAGAATTCACCAGATCACTTCTTTACCCGAGTTCCCTGCTTTATCTTCTCATTAACTCCTGTTGACTTCCATCCAGAAAGTCAAGATTTTATGTTCTTTTTCTAGGACCAAGCTCCAGCCTCATCAATTATTTAGTGTCCTCCTAATGTTCTCTCAGGGTCTGACTCACACATCAGCCTTACTCGTGTTGCGGACAGAGCAGATGGAGACGCCTGGTGGGTTTCCAGTTCGAGGGAAGAAGACACCATTGTGGCTACATAATGTGAACTTTACAGTGTCTTGCAGGATAAGGAGCATGGCAGAAACCACAGCAATACCAGATCAGGTGAGCTTAACTTGAAGTCCAGGGAGACAGGGCAGCCTAGCCTAATGATTAATGATGTGGACTAGAGGCAGCTTTTAATTTGAATCTCTATTTTGTCACTTCCTACTAGTTAGACATGGCACAAGTTATTTCTCTTCCCTCAGTGTCATGTCATTTTCTTTGACAAAATGGTGATGATAATGGTGATACAGATCTTATATCATAAAATTGTGTCAGCATTAAATGAGATAATCCATAGATGGCTCTATAGTACTGAAAGAAGACTTGTTATCATCTTTGACTAAGTCAACCAGCATGCCTTGTAATAAATGCTTTTTGTATGTTATATTAATATTTAGTAAATAATAACATCCTGATCTAATAATTACCCTTTTACAAGCATGTATAACAACCACACTAATAGCTTCCCTTTTCTTCTCTGATGCCCAGTTGGGGATTATGTCTCTAAATATTGACCAGACTCAACAGACACCGTGAATATGATCAGCCTTGTTTGTCTCATCGACATTTCTTGAACTCGTCTTTCTTTCTTTCTTTTTTTTTTATTGCATTTTAGGTTTTGGGGTACATGTGAAGAACATGCAAGATTGTTGCATAGGTACACACATGGCAGTGTGATTTGCTGCCTTCCTCCCCATTACCTATATCTGGTATTTCTCCTCATGCTATCTCTCCCCAAATCCCCACCCCCCCTGCTGTCCCTCCCCTATCTCCCCATGTGCTCATCTTTCAAAGGATGAGAAGAGGGCCAGGAAGTGCTGAATCCAGAGTAAGACCATGTTGACCAGGCATAGGTCAGCTCAGCATCATCTGCAGGAGGTCCTACTGCTTTCTGTTTGGGTCTTATGTCTTCTTTTCTTTTCGTTTTTTGTGAATACTTTTCATTTGTTTTACATATTATTTGCACTGACCAGAGCATCTGGAACATACTGAATAGCTGCAATAGCCAACATTCTTTCTTGCATTCCACAATTAGGCATGAAGCTATTTAAGATAAATTTGGAAAGAATGTATTTCCCTTTTTCTAATTTCCTATACGTATTTTATTTTATTATGCATTTTTGTAATAATTTCAACTCTTATTTCAGATTCAGGGAGTACATGTGCAGATTTGTTACCTGGGTGTGTTGCATGAAAATGAAGTGTGCGGTATGACTGGTCTTGTCACCTAGAAACTGAGCAATAGTTTTTCAACCCTCCCCCTCCTCCCTCCCCCTCTAGTAGTCACTAATGTCTATTGTGACCACCTTTACGTTCACAAGTACCCAAAGTTTAGCCTCATTTATTAGTGTTCATGTGGTATTTGGTTTCCTGTGCCTGCATTAATTTGCTTAACATAATGCTTCCAGCTTTATCTTTCTTGCTGCAAAGAACATGATTTCATTTATTTTATGGCTCTGTGGATTATATTTTTAATTCTTTTCTTGAGTCACATTGACTTTAAATGCATATTAGAAACTTATATTTTCCTTTTTCTTTCTTTCTGGATGTTTCTGTCTCAATACTTTGCTATTTTTCAGAGATGCCTGCCACCAAATTAATGTTTCATGACATAGTATGTATTGGCTTTAAGAGCCTAGTTGAGACTATGAAACTGAATATGAAAATGAGGGTTATATATTTATAACCTTCTAGAGGAAGAAACTCCTAATTCCATCACCAACAGTAACTGGGACATAGCAAGTACTCAAATAAATGTTTGTTGAAGTGACAAGGTAAGCATCAGATGGCTGTTCTGATTTGCACGTGACAATACAGAGCTGAGAATTAGCATGGAGACCTAAGGGAGATGATCCACCCCCATCATTCTCACTGTGTTGATTGGTGTTTATTGTACTATATCAAGTCAATTTGTTGTTTAGATGGTTCCTTCTAGAAAAAAAAAAAAAAAAAACTATGAGGAAAGAAGACTTTACTCCCTGTTTAATAGACAAAAATTAAGGCATTGAGAAAATAAGCCAGTTTTCCAAGCTCAAATGTGGACATTTTTATGGGGGCTCTACTTTTTACTCTGTGAAATTTAAAATCTCTTGATTTTTAATATCAAAGTGAATAGCATTTCCAGCCCATTTTTTTTTTTTTGGCTCAGATGTAACATTCTCATATTACAAAAGAAAAAAACATTCTTAAAAAGACAAATGAGTTTAGCTCATGAAATGGATTACCAACTCATTCCAAACCTGTATCTCTCTTTGATTGACTCTTTGATGCTAAGAAGTCACCTTGTGAGCCCTTATCTATAGAAATAGTCAAAGACAATAGTTGCCAATAGACTTGCACCAGAGAATCACTTAGGGCCATAATGGATTACTGTATCTATCATTCTTCTTTTTTCCCCCTAAAGTAGTCATAGAATTATTATTTGTAGATTGTTGGTATTGAAAGGACTTTTAGAATTGTGTAGTCCAATCTTCTCACATTTTTTGATAAATCGGTCAAAATCCAGAAAGACTAATTATATTACCAGGGATCTCACAGCTAGGGAAGGAGACACCAAGCTTCTAGCTGAGCTGTCTATAATACAGCACAATGTCTTCAGAAAAATACACTCTAGTGTTACAGGTGACCTCTCTGTGACTTTGGAGGGTGCCCTTATGAAAAGCAAGCCATTTGGTAATATCAAATATGCCTTTTTCTGTTGATTTTCTAGCTTTTCTCCCTTAGGTTCACTCTGTTATTGAGGGAATATCTAAAGTTGGAAACAATTTTCTATAACTAGTGATTTATAAAAATAGAACAGAATGATATCCTCAATCTCCTTCTCAACAAAGAATATTTCCTGAAGTTGGAAAAATGATTTTTTTTAATTACTTAAGCCCCTTAATTATAGTTTTCATAAGAAAATCACTGTAAGTTTGAAAGAGGATGAAGAACAGTCATGCACATACACATATATCCTTATTAAGAAACTAGAATATGCTCAAAGATTTGGCTGAAATCATTGAATTTTTGAGAATAAAAGTTATGTTACAATCATATAAAAGATATATCATAAAGAAGATTTAAATTTTGCATTATCATCACATTAATGGGATTATTGTACAGATAGGATAAAATAGTACAATGTAATGCATTTAATAATTTCAAACATTCAAAAGGAAAAACAAATATATTTGCATAAAATAAAAAACTAAAATTTGTATTTATATAACATATTTAAGATTATTATAATATTTCTTTCATAAATATTAACTTATTGGATACCTTTAAGAATTTGGGGTTTAGGTAAAGAATGTGTTAATATTACCTTTCCAGATGATTTGTAGCTCAGAGAGTTTGGCTTAGCCCAAATCATATAGCAAGTAAGTGAGGCTCCAGATCATCTAGAATTAATCCAGCATTCTTACCTCAGATCTGATTGGTTCCTGAAGGAAGAGGAAGTATCGATGTGGAAAACTTAGTTTGCAGAAATGATGAAACATGAAAATGTGGGGAAGAAAAAGGAATACATGATTTTGAAAGGTGACGATTAGTGACATAATTAGTGATATAAATAGAACTGATCTTAATTTGTTCACAAATTTTTGACTCAATAAAGAGAAAATAAAATCCAAAATCAACCCATGCTGACTATATATCAGAAAGTCCATTTGATATTGAAAACCCCAAAATGATTAAAACATAGACTTCAGTTTACTGGTGCTCACAAATGAGAAATTGAGTTATAGCTCTCCCCCCAAGAAAAAAGAAACTTGAAACATGAGTTATAATAAGAAATATTTTAAATATGAGATACCTTCAGTTAAAAAGGAATATGGTCAGTATTAAATATTAAAAGAACAATGTAAAAATATTTGTATGCCCAAACTGTTAATTTTCTGTTAAATCTGATTTTTTAAAGAAAACAAATAAATTATTCTAAAACAGTTAATTTTATATAAATTTAAATTAAATGATCATTTGAATATTGGACTCATAAATTATACAGATAATAAGTACTTCCTAAGAAAAAAAACCCTTAGTTTATGTAATATCAGATTTTCCTCATGCAGATATCAGACAACTACAGCTTATGAATTAAGCACATACATGCATATTTACATACATTGATATGCAGTGATATCCATCAGAAGGATATAAGAAAATTTTCAGGCTGCACATCAAGTAAGTTGCTTTCCAGTTTTATTAAATATTGAAGCAATTAAGAAGATTTAAAAAATTATTTATAAAAGAGTTCATGTTTATTGTAGAAATATAAATATTATAGTTTAGAATAATTTAAAAATAGACTTATTTTTCTGCATATATATATAGCCATTTAAAAATGAAAATGAATCATAAAACTTTATTAAAATTCAAGTTAATATGTTTATATTTTCATGAATTAGAAATTCTTTTGAAAACATACTTTTAATAATTTATGTAACTAAAGTGTATACCCAGTAGTGTTACTAACAGTGTTTTCCTAATCGTAACAGAGAGGTGAGCACTAACAGTGGTGCGAGAAAGGGTCTTGGCAAACGTGGATGGAAGGAAGCCTGTGTGTGAAGTGTGGGGCAGGGCTGTCAATGTGGGAGCGGAATGTGGACACAGGAGCACTCAAGCGTGGGACAAGTGGGGATGAAGTGGCTCTGCCGTGCAGGCTGCTGGACCCTGAACACGGCTGGGAACTCTACAGATAGTGCAGCAGAAGCTCTGAATCCCAGAGCCAACTGGTTAATTGTTAATCAGCTAGATTAAAACATATATTTAAATTTCACTTTCTTACCTACAATCTTTAATCTGAAGCTCTGACTTTTGTCTTCACTTCACTTTTTTTCTTTTTCTTTTTTTGAGACAGAGTCTTGCTCTGTCACCCAGAGCTAGAGTTCAGTGGCATGATCTCAGCTCAGTGAAGCCTTCGCCTCCTAGGTTCAAGAGATGCTACTGCCTCAGCCTCCTGAGTAGCTGGAATTACAGGTGCCCGCCACCATGCCCAACAAAGTTTTATTTATTTATTTATTTATTTATTTATTTATTTATTTATTTATTTTTTGTATTTTTAGTAGAGATAGGGTTTCACCATATTGGTCAGGCTGGTCTCAAACTCCTAACTCCAGTTGAGTTGATCCACCCACCTTGGCCTCCCAAAGTGCTGTGATTACAGGTGTGAGTCACTGCTCCTGGCCTTGTCTTCACTTCTTTTACATACGTTCTTATTGCCTGTCCCTGAGAAGTTACCTAACATGCCTGGATCTTTTCCCTCATCCATATAATAAATTTCATGATTATGAACACAAGTATTATAATATATGTATAATTCCGATATAGCTATATACTATAGCTACTTTAATATATAGCATTCAATTTAAAATAAATTGTCTTCAACTATAGTAACTATAGCAGTTTGCCTACTGTGTTTCATGAATGATCTGATAATTATTGATTGCTGTAACTGTGATCAATAATTATTTTAGTTTGTTAAGTAAAGATGTAATTTGACAGCTCTCTATGCCTTTCTTTAATCCATCTTAAAACCAGAGAGCCATGCTTCATTATTCACAGGGCCTATTGCCAGAAGAATAAAAGTACATCTGATAATTATTGCTTTTACAAAGTCCGTGCCTAAGTGGCTAGCACTCAATGAGTGAATGTCCTCAACACTCAGCCTTTTGCAAAAAGCTTTGCATGATAGGTGAAGGCAGAGATGAGGAACAGAAATCTATTATAGATTTTCTATTAAAATTAGCAAGTCAAATAAGTCATGGTTATTCCAAGCTCTTAGGTAAGAGTGGAGCAAATGTATTCCTAGTGACTTTTTGGAGGACTCTCCCTCCTGTGGTTCATGCTGATTCTAAATTGCCTGAGAGTAAGCTGGAGACAGCACTGCACAATAATCCCACATGTAATGTGCTGATAATTAAATCCCTCTGACAATTACATCATGCATTAGCAGGCTCACCCCGATCCATTGCTCATCATGATCACTGTCTTGGACAAAACAAAATGGGCACACCAGGGACCGTTCGTAGAGCAGATGCTCCTATGGAAGAAGGTAGCCAAATTCTGTTTACGTAATGTGATCCAAGTAAGGCTAACACAAGGGCTCCCTTCACCCTCTCCGGTGAGCACCAAGTCCACAGAGATAATGACACCCAATCTCTGCCACCTGCCTGGCCTGGTCTCATTGCCAGTCTAAAAAAGTACATGGTAAAGGGCAAACAGCATGGATGGCACCAGCATATTTCAGAGAGACTTTTGGTGAGTTTGAGAAAGGCAGCAATGATCTCGTACTAAACCTCACATAACAAGGTGCTCCATTTAGAAAGAGCCAAACTATTTTTTAGTTGATGTGTTGAAGTGTTATTCTCTATTTGATCACATAAAGATCGTTCTGAAATGACAAAAGATAAATTGTTACATAATTACAATCTTAAATTTTAAGTATCTCCAAAATAGAATATTTTATGTGTACCTAAACACACATACACACACACACATACACACACACACACACACACACAGTTTTGAAGTTTCGAATGTCCATGTATTTAACACAAGAAGTTAAGACAGACATGAGTAACAACAATTTAATACTTATCACATACATCCAAAACTGCTAATATTGTAATTAATAAGAATTCAAATAACCAACACTGTCAATTATGCAAAATGTTTTTTTCTTGCAATAGACTTTTAATGTAAGAAAGAAAATAACAAGAGATTATCAGATATTCATATTAAAAATCAGCAAGACCTAAGCTGATTTTTAAAAGTCAAGTTTATCCCGGGGTCATTAACCTTTTGTTTTGATCTACATATTCATTGTACTCATTGTTAGTTTGAATGAACATCAGAGTAGTGACTTTGAAGTTTTTCTAAGGAGTGCTGACATTCTACCAGTATGTACTTACAGGATGAAACAAGTTATTCTGTACTTATAATATCAAACCATGGTCTATTCTGATTGGTTGTATGTCTACTTCACTGATATTCCAATATTTTGGCTATTATTTCTGCTTCTCAGCTACAATGAACATGTAATAATTTACTCATGTTTATTATAATCTATTAGCTCAGCAAGGGATGTAAACTGATATTTTAAAAATTATTTTGAAGACAAGTATGGAGCACCAAGAGCTTAAATCGATGAGAGAAGTCACCAAACTGTGGGAGAGGAGGCAGGGAATTGCTGAAACAGCACCTTCCCATGGGCCTTATACATAAGTGCATGGGTAACCATCTGTTTACGTCTGCAGACCTGCTCCCTGTGAAGCTCTTGCTCTGGTTTGACTCCTGGAGACTAAGCGGGTCCTCCTTCTGAGTGAAGCCAGGAGAATATACTAATTATGCACTTGGCTATGGGGTCAGACTAACATGATTTCAAAACCTGGCCCCATGATTTCCTAACTGTGTGACCTAGGCTCATTCTTTACCCTTTCTGCACCATGCCTGCTTCTTTTTGCATTGCTCAAGACCGTAAGGCTCTGCTGCTGTAGTAAACAAACCTCATAATCCTGGTGACTTAACACAATACGTGTTTATTTCTTACTCTCCTAAAGTCCAAAGTGGGTCAGAATACCCCAAGAGCACCTACCTTCTCCACTGTAAAGTCGAGATCCAGGCTGCCTCCATCAAAAGATGTCACTGCATGGCCAGGCGTGGTGGATCACCAAATCCCAGAACTTTGGGAGGCCAAAGAGAGCAGATCACTTGAGGTCAGTTGTTCGAGACCAGCCTGGCCAACATGGTGAAACCCCATCTATACTAAAAATACAAAAAAATTAGCCTAGTGTGGTGGTGGGGGCCTGTAATCCCAGCTACTTGGGAGGCTGAGGCAGGAGAATCATTTGAACTCAGGAGGCAGAGGGTGCAGTGAACTGAGAACACGCCACTGAACTCCAGCCTGAGAGACAAAATTGAAATTCCATCTCAAAGAAAAAAAAAGATGCTACTGCACATCACGTGAGAATTTTGCACTTGTTCTTAGTTGCTTGTGACTAGGAATGACACACAGCTTCTCTCCTTAATTGGATAGAACTACTCCAATGGCTACAGAGAATCTCTAAGAGAAGCTAGCTGGTCAGTCCATATGTGCAGAAAATACAGAAGGACCAAATACCAGGAGTGTTAATAATCTCCACACAATACTTCACAGAGGAAAAATTTAAAAAGTAATATTTTCTGAAGCTGTTAGTATACTACTTCACAGTAAGTGTGCCAGAAGTGATAATTTTTGATATCCTGTAGTGTTTTATTTTCAGTATTATTTTATGATTCAGATGCACAGGAGAGTCATTTATCAATCCTGTCCCTCCAATGCCTATGAGGACTTCTTTGTCTTTCCAGGATCCTCTTTGGACTGCTAGGGCCAGGTGAAGATCAGGCTGTCTTCCTGCCTTCTGGGGAGATGGTTGTGAGTTTAGCAGGCTACCGTTCCTGCTGGCTGACAAGACCAAGCCAAATGGTAAAATAGGTGATGTTTTCTACCACCCTGTTAGTTCAAACTTCCGACATTGGTAGGTATTCCAGTGATCTGATTTTATTCCAAACCTCCTGGGATCTGCCACTTGTGACTGCCTCCTGACTTGTCTGTTTCATCCTATCTCCTCCACAGAAATCCAAACCCGGACTCCAAGTGTGGCTTCCTGCAGGGCTGAGAAGCAGAGTGCTAATACAAATTTGGAGAAGCCTGAGGCAAAACACACGAAATTTAATTTTAAACTACGGAAAGAGAATTACTGTCAAATACCATATAAGGAAGGCTGTACTGAGTTACAGAAGGCGGTCTAGGTGACACATAATCAGATGCATTACGAGAGAAGAGTGGGGAGAAGGAAAGCAGAGATAGCTGAATCGGAATGGCTGTGTACTGTGTTGTTTTAACCCATGCCTTAGTCCCTGCTAGTCTTAGGACTGACTTAACCTCTACTCTAATATAGTTTCTGATTAGATTGCTAGCAGGCTTTATTATAACTGCAACCAATGTCTAAACCTTCTCTTTTCTCGTTGGCTAGTATTTAGATAGGCCTGTGTTACTTCAAGGAAACATGACGGGTTGGTAAGAGAACAATCTAGATGCCAACTGATGGGTCTTTTAGAATTTCTAGAAAAGGAAGAAAAATGAAAGCAAAGAAAAAAATAATAAGAACAAGAAAGCAAGCATGAAAGGAGGAACGGAAGGGAAGAACTCCAACCTTGTAGGCAACTATGTTCTTTCCATACATTTAATTAATTTTATGTCTGGTCCTGCAAGTATGCCCAATTGCTTAGAGCAAATAATTCTTCCTTCTTCACCATGGAGGACAAAAAGAAACCCTAAGAATTGTGAGTCAATAATTTGCTCTTTAAAAGCTATATAAATATTTAGGATTCATTTGCTTATTTGTCAGTTGTATTAGTAGGGTTTCACAGTGCTATAAAGAGATACCCGAGACTGGGCAATTTATAAAAGAGAGAGGTTTAACTGATTCACAGTTCCATATGCCTGGAGAGGCTTCAGGAAACTTACAATCATGGCAGAAGGTAAAGTAGGCACTTTACCATGGTGGCAGAAGGTAGTGAGAGCAAAGGGGGAAGAATCCCCGTTTGAATTACCCCTCAAAGAGTTTTGCTCTGTCACCCAAGCTGGAGTGCACTGGCCCTTTGAGGCTCAAAACAGTCTCAGACTCCTGGGTTCAACTGATCCTTAGCCTCCTAGTGGTCTTTGTAGACAGCCTGATGGAGTCTCATGGCACAAGAAGATTAATTAAACAATGTCGTCCAATTTTAATAAATTTCTACAATCCAAAAGAAAACAAAAAAGAACCCCTTATAAAACCATCAGGTACTGTGAGAACTCACTCAATCACGTTAAAAGTATGGGAAAAAGTGCCCAGATGATCCACTCACCTCTCTCCCTCCACACTTGCGGATTACAATTCGAGATGAGATTTGGGTGGGGACACAGAGCCAAACCATATCGTCAATTCTTACCATTTTCTTATTCAGCAAGACTCTTTGAGTATTCACTATCAATCTCTGGACTCCAAGGGCTAGAACCATCTGCTCATGAAAGCCCTCGTGGAACAATGAAAAAGGTGGCGTGCATTTCAAGGTGAAGGGAGGACCATGTTGTTTTAATGTGCTTTGCATCTGTTTGTATCAGAGCAACACTAGCGTTCACTAAGCAGTCTGCATGCACTGACCACCGTGCTAAGCACTTAATTTGCATCATCTCATTCACTTTACAACCCAAATCTATGACACAAGTATTATTTTATCCTCATTACACAGTAAAGAATTAGAAGATGAGAATATTTTGTGAACTTACCGAAGTCACACAGATGTGGAACTAAGTTTCTATTGTATGTGCTCTCAGATTCCTGCAGTTCAAACAGCAAACCCTTGGCTAGTGAATAATTATCGATTTGTTGTAGAATACATGCAAGGTTCAGCCTGCTCCTTCTTTCCTTAAATAAAAAGTGTATCTGCCAGAATAGGAAGCTGCTCACAGGAGGGATGAAGGCACATTTGTATGCCTTGTCAATCCCCACCATTAATGCAGTCACAGCTACGGGTGAAGCAATGAGTGACTTTCCTTGTGCCTTCGGTGACTAATTCAGAGCCAATGCCTGGCAACCAAGGTGTCTGTAAATGCTTGCAGGAGGAGGAACACAAAAAACCTGACTGAACGACTGATTGATTTCTCACCACAATAACTAGTCTGAGTGATTCCTCTCAGGTAAACTGGTTTATTCAAGCATTCTCTTTGATTTTATTGACCCCTAGAAAAATAATTGAGGTGCTTTTCTGGATTGGGAGTTGGAAAGGTGATGAAGTACTGTAGTACTGCTAAAGGAGTATCCAAAGTAAAGAGAATAAAGCTCCTTCCAGGCCACCCCCCCCCGTCTTGGATGAAGGTAGCGTCTCCAACATGAGACACCCCCCCACCAGCTCTCCCCATAGTGGAACCTTGTCTTTTTATTCAGCAATTTAGTCTGTAAGGTTTGAGATGATGCTAATCAACCTCCTGTGAGAACTTTGCAGTTCTCTCCTCTTTATTTGGGTTCCTGAATTGACTAGGAGAGACTGACCCCATTCCCTCTTCCTTTGTTTTGTTCCAAAGCCTACTCCGTAAGGACTACAATGATGCATTCCAATCTTATATGAAGCTTGAGTGTGAATGCAACCTGCAGATGCCTGAGCTGCCCTTTCACTGCAGAGGGTAAGACAAAAAACACCTCTAATGATGATTAGAGGAAGAAATAGAAGCCCAAGGACACCAGGAACCAGGAGAGGTCCAAGAGAAGCCACTCATTGCTTCATAAACCTGTGAACACTGAGACATTAAAAACCTCCTGTCTTCTAAGCAGGCCATAATCTTCTAGCCCTGCCGGGTAATTGACGCTTGGGCTTGGGAGGCTCACAGCCACTGTCTTTGGGGAGGGGCTGGCTGGTAGGAGCACATTTTTGCCCATCTGCTGTCTAGCACTAGCTCTGAGTGAATTAATGGGGGAGATTGATGAGACATACAAATGACTGCCAGTATTTTTAATATGACAAGAAGGCATATGGGTAAGGACACAGAGGATATTCCTGTACTCATTTAGATAGGAAAAAAAGCCAATATACACTCCACTCAAAAACTCTGAGTCTGCATACTATTAAGTAAGATCTCAAGTCACAGAAAAACTCTATAGTCATAAGTTTCAGTCATTTGGCATGTTTGGGAAAAGGAGAATTCCACAGACGTGATTTTTAGAAACTGCTGCATGCCCTTATCTTAGAAGTGGCTCTGTATCCACCCAGCTGCAGGAACACTAGGCTCTCCTAAGACTCAAGCACACATCCTCTGCACCCTGTCTCATGGGCCAATTCTTTACTGGGCCAATTTTTCAGGTCTTCCATGTTAACATCCCAGATTACATGTCAATTCCACAGAATAAACATTACTAAAACTGAAATCTAGACCACTTTGTTCTATTTATTGGCCATTTATAAATGTCCCCCATGGCCAGATGCAGTGGTTCATACCTGTAATCCCAACGTTTTGGGAGGCCAAGATGGAAGGATCACGAGGTCAGGAGTTTGAGACCAGCCTGACCAACATAGTGAAGCCCTGTCTCTACTAAAAATACAAAATTTAGCCTGGCATGGTGGTAATGCTAGGCATGCCTATAATCCCAGCTACTCAGGAAGCTGAGGCAGGAGAATCACTTCAACCCGGAAGCAGAGGTTGCAGTGAGCCAAGATTACTCCACTGCCCACCAGCCTGGGTGACAGAGTGAGACTCCATCTCAAAAAAAACACAAAAGAATGTACTCCACATCAACTGAATTGCTTGTCCAGGGGTCTAATACTTGACTTTTCTAGCCAAATGTAAACCTGGAGAGCACAGAGTCTAAGACTAAACTTTTACACCTGCTATGATTTGAATGTTGGTGTCCCCCCAAAATTCCTACGCTGGAATCTAATTCCTAGTGTCATGGTATTCACAAGTGGAGCCTTTAGGAGGTTCTTAGGTCATAAGGTCTCTGCCCCCATGAATGGAGGCTTGGGGAGCCTCTTTATTCCTTTCCTGCCTGAGGACACAGCAGGCACTACTCATGAGGGACAGGCCATCTCAAGGCACCAATGCTGCTCATGCCTTGTCTTGGACTAACAGCTTTAGTAACGGTGAGCAATACTTTTCCTCTGTCTCTCTCCCTCCCTCCTTTCCTCCCTTCCTCCCTTCTTCTCTTTCTTCTTCCCTTCCATTGAGACAGGGTCTGGCTGTGTCACCCAGGCTGGAGTGCAGTGGAGCGATCTTGGCTCCAGCCTAGGCTCAAGTGATCCTCCGACCTCAGCCTCCTGAAAAACTGAAACTACATGCACACACCACCATGTGAACTAATTTTGTGTATTTTTTGTTGTTGAGATAGGATTTCACCGTGTTGCCCAGGCTGGTCTTGAACTCCTGGATTCAAGTGATTTGCCTGCATTGGCCTCCCAAAGTGCTGAGATTATAGACGTGAGCCCCCACGCCAAGCCAATTTCTGTTGTTTATAAGTTACCCAGTCTAAGGTATTTTGTGATAGTGGCCCCAAAAAACTAAGACAATCCCAAATTTCTAATGAGTGGCAAATTGCTCTGATAAATATCTGCTGAGTATTGACTGGGTATTATGCCCTTGACCATTTTTGTTCAAGACTAAACTGATTCCCACGTGACCCACCTTGCCCCCTGATTCCAATACATTTTCCAAATGAAAGTTAATGTGGTCCCACTAAAACAAAATATATAATAACATTACTGATTCTACTAATGCCTCTGGTAATTGATTGAAATGTAACAAAACACCCTGAATTGAGTGGTCTATGCCAAGAGCAGTTTGGGCAGGGTATCATCTAATACACTTAGGATTCACTTGCCCGTGTAGCTCCCAATTCTGCCAGTGTAATTTGGCAAAGTCTAGCAACTCCTTTGGTACATACTTCATTTTCTCATGGGTCACAATTTCAACCTGTTTCTCTGGGAAACACTTGGACTTGGATCTTGTTGTAGGTTTAAAATTACAGTTCCTAGACTATGCACCAGGGTGCCCCAGGGCACCACAGTCCCTTCATAAGGGTGTCACAGGACACTTTAAGGAAAATACAGAGATATTCAACGTTTATTAGGCCCCATGTGAGCGACTCGCTTGGTGAAGGTCAGTTTCACCATTGGATCATGCTGCAGCCTCCAGTGGTGTCCTGTGTTTCCGGATTGAGATTTCAGCTGTGCATGTGCCGTTAGCAAATATTTGTGGTTGCTTAAGAATGTAGTACAAGTATTTTTTCTTTTGCTTTAGGTGTAGTATTTTTTCAAGTAATTACAAAATAAAAATAAATGAACAAATAAATAAGTACTAAGAGGTAAATTTCATGAACAGAATTGTTGGGTATTTTATTTGGCCCAAGGCACTGCAGAAAATTAGAGATGCTAAGGCAGCCATCAGCTGAGGAAATCTGGCAATTTCTGGACTAGAAGCAATGAGATTTGGTCATCATAAGTCTCTCCTCAGGTGATTACTTCAGAGAATGTTATTCTGGCTTTCTCAGGCAAGAGCTGGCTAATGTCCTCAGTCAGGAGAAAAGTCTGTTTCTATGGGCAGAAGAGGCTCAGCAGAATATAGGGGTTCAAGCTGCTCAGCCTCGCAGGACCCTTCCCACCTGTTCCCATCCTTAGCTGCACTGAACATTCAATTTTCACAGTAATTTAACCACCTGCTAGATTAGACTTCAGGTCCACTTTCAGAAATGTCAGTCCTGTAGCCAAGGAGATCAGATTGATTTTAGGCAATAATAGCTTTCTGGTACATTTTGGACCTAGAATTGAGATTTTTAAATCCATGCATTTTATCTATATTTTTTTTCCTCCAGGATCTCTAGGATGTTTCCAAGCAACCGATTAAATCTGTTCTACTTATTTTCAGTAAAATTTACTATGATGGGCTTGGTTTCCAAAGGTACATGTTAATAGGTGCTCACAGGTGAAAATTTAAGCAAGAACTTTTCCACTGCTTGGGAAGGGCCCTCAGTGCCTCCTGTGTCACTGCAAAAGGTCTGGTCACCAATGATCTTTAACCTCATCAGAGTACATAAATAATCCACTTCACTTTCTCATCCTTAAAGTTATGTTGCTCTAGAGCTACTGTTAGTGTCACCGACTATATTAATGAAAGCAGAATATAATTATAAAATATTATGGATTAACAAATTGCGTCATAACAATTGTGGTAAAAATGGAAAAAGTAAAGTTCTAATAAGAAAAATGTTGGAAAAAAAAAAAGTAGTCACTTGCCAGCTTAGGACAATGTGAATGAGTTGGAGCTTGGGGAAAGCTGGGAACTGGATCTGCCCAGACACTGGAGCCGGAGCCTGAAGAGGCAGACCTGGACAACTATGGGAATTTGTTGGGTGTCAGTAACTATTGCCTGCCTCTGTGGGTTTTCAGCAAAGCTTCTGGTGATCGGCCAGGATTGCTACAGAGTCAATAGTCAAAAAGAATAGGGCATGCAGAGCAGAAAAGAAAAACAAAAAGCCTTCAATCTCACTGCCTCTCTCTACCTGTCATGAATATTGACCTTCAGAGCGCGGGGCAGGTACTTCACTTGAATCTCCCTACCTAGCACAACTTAGTTGCCCAAAAGGACAGTCATAAGCCAGAAGTACAGAAAGAAGAGGATTCCAGGGACTTTAGCTTCCAGCTAGCCAATTTGACAGTAGAGCCATCAGTTTGCATACTCACCCATTTGTCATCTGTTACCTGCTAACTCCTCAGTGGGCCTCTTTCACCACTGCTCTCTCTGGCCCTATTCAACTACTCAAAAATTTGAAAAAGAAAAGGATTTCTCCGTTTCCTCTGACTTCTTCATCCCTTCTAACCCCAGTTGCCATATATTGCTTTAGAACTCATTGACCTCAGCACCAGTAACTCTTCCCCTAAAATCGTTCCTGAGCTCTCGAATGAAGGTGAAGCACGTCTCCTCCACCATCGGTGGCACCAAGTTATTTCTGTCACAGCATTTTCCTCACTATTTATAAGAACAGGGGTCTAGCTCTTTTTTTACCCAGCCAAGTATAAACTCCTTTAGACTAAGGATCATTGTAGTTAACACAGTGTAAATATCTAGTGAAAATCTTGGCCTATAATAAATCCTACACTAATTTTTCTTTGTTAAAATAGAAAGAAAAAGGGGAAAAAGGAACAAGGGAGTGGAGGAAAAGAAGAGAGGAAGGAGAGAAGAAAAGCAGAAAATAACTAGAAAGGGCTGACTTTTATAACCTGCTATTTTTCATACCTCTCTTCCGCTGCTTGTCCTTTATAATTCAGTGAACCCTCAGGGCCCCTCCAAGGTAACATCTGGTTTTCTACCCTTTGGTGTTAACTATTTCTGTAAATGTAGGCAACTACTTTTTCCAGATGGGACCAATCTTTTGACCCCATGATGAGAAGAAAAAAAAAATCTGAAGTTTAGTTTCTTTTAATAATTGTTATTTTGATAGATTTAGGGGGTTCAAGTGCAGATGTCTGACATGCATAAATTGTGTAGAGGTGAAGTATGAGCTGTTCGTGTACCTATCACACAAATAGTAAATATTTTACCCACTATGTCATTTTTCAGACGTCGCCCCCTTCCCACCGTCCCACCTTTTGAACTCTCCAAGGCCTGTTCTCTCACTCCCGAATGTCCATGTGCATCTGTTGTTTAGCTCCACTGATAAATGAGAATATGCAATATTTGTCTTTCTGAGCTATTTCACTTGGCATAATGGTCTCCAGACTCATCCATGATGCTGCAAAATACATGATATCATTCTTTTTAATGGCTGAGTAGCATTCCATATATACTATGTACATATGTATATATTAACATACATGCAACTATATAGTATATTTGTAGTATATACATACACTGTATATACTAACTCCTCAGTGTCTCACATATATGTATGTATATGTATATATACTGTATATGTGTACTGTATATATGCACAGTATATACTACATATATGTATTTATGTATATGTACTGTATATATACATAGTATATATATATATGCAGTATATATACACAGTATATGTATATACTATATACATATATACTACAATATATATGTGTATACTATATATGTATAATATATGCTATATATAGTAGTATATATAGTACCATAAATGCTATATATATAGTAGAATATATAGGTTGTAAGTATGTGTGCGTTTGTGTGTTTGTGTGTGTGTGTGTGTGTGTGTGTGTGTAGTATACCATAATTATACATATATATTATATGTATATATAATGGTGTAATACTACATATAGTATTGGTTAATACTATATGTAGTGTTATGTAGAATCTATAGTATTATAATACTATATATAGTATTATGGTAGTATATATGCAACACCCACACACATGCATGAAATATATATATATCTCATGCATATATCTCATGCATCTCATATATATCTTTACCATATTTTCTTTATCCAATTCTGCATTGATGGACATTTAGGTTTATTCCTTATCTTGCTATTGTGAATGGTGGGGTGACAAACATATGAGTGTAGGTATCTTTTTGATACAATAACTTATTTTCCATTGGATATATGCCTAGTAGTTGGATTGTTGCATAGAATGGTAGTTCTCTTTTTAGCTATTTGAGAAATTTTCATACAGCTTTTCATAAAAATTATACTAATTTATATTTCCATTGACAGTATACAAGGATTCCCTTTTCTCTGCATCCTCACAAATATCTGTTGTTTTTAGAATTTTTAATAATAGACATTCTGACTGATGTAAGATGCTATCTCATTGTGGTTTTAATTTGCATTCATTTGATGATTAGTGATGTTGAACATTTTTTCACAGTTATTGACCACTTGTATGTCTTTTTAAAAAATATCTGTTTATGTTTTTTGCCCGCTTTTTAATGAGATTATTTGTTGTTGTTGTGTTGTTGTTTGAGTTCCCTGTAGATTCTACATTTTATCCGTTTTTCAGGTGCATTGTTTTCAAGTACTTTTTCCCATCCATATGCTAGCTGTTTACCAGGTTGATTGTTTACTTTGCTCTGCAGAAGCTTTTTAGTTTAATTAAGTTCAGTTTGTCTATTTTTGTTTTTGTTGTATTTGTTTTTGAGAAATTGTCATAAATTACTTGTCAAGGCCAATATCCAGATGGTTTTTTTTTCTAGCTTTTTTCTAGTATTGTTATAGTTTCAAGTCTTACACTGAAATCTTTAATTCATTTTGAGTTAATTTTTATGTTTGGTGAGAAATAGGAGTCAAGTTTTATTCTTCTGCATATAACTATCCCATTTTCCCAGTACCATTTATTAAGCAGGGTGTCCTTTTTCCAGCGTATATTTTTGTTGACTTTGGTTCAGATCAGTTGGTTATGGGCCTGTGGCTTTTTTTCTGGGCTCTTTATTTTATCCCATTGTTCTATGTGTCTATTTTTATACAAATAGTATGCTATTTCATTTGGTATGGCCTTGTAATATAACTTGAAATCAGGTAATGTGATGGCTCCAACTTTTTTCTTTTTGATTAGAATTTATTGGGCTATTCTGGTTCTTTTTTGGTTCTATATGAGTTTTTGAATTGTTTTTACTAATTCTATGGACAATAATTTGGTAATTTGATAGGAATTGTGTTGAAATTGTAGATTGCTTTGGGCACTATGGTCAGCTTAATCATATTGATTCTTCTAATCCATGAGCCTAGGATGTTTTTCCATTTATTAGTGTCTTCTGTGAATTCTTTCATCAGTGTTTTGTAATTATTCTTATAGAAATATTTTACTTCCTCAGTTAAACATATACCTCAGTATTTTAGGTTTTTTGTAGCTACTGTAAATGTGATTGTATTCTTAATTTGGTTCTCAGCTTGATCATTATTGGTGTATAGAAATAGTATTGATTTTTGTACATTAATTTTTTATACCAAAAGTTTATTGAAGTATTTATGAAATCTAGAAGTCTTTGAAAGGAGTCTTTAAGGTTTTCTAAGTATCAGACCAACTCATGAATGAGTAGGAATAGTTTGACTTCCTGTTTTCCAATTTTTATGCCTCTTATTTATCTTGCCTGATTACTCTGGCTTGGACTTCCAGTACTATGTTAAATAGGAGTAGTGAGACTGGGCATCCTTGTCTTGTTTCAGTTTTTAGAAAGCATGCCTTCAACTTCAGTATGACGTTAGTCGTGAGTTTGCCATATACAGCTTTTATTATTGTAGGTATGTTTCTTTGGTGCCAAGTTTAATGAGGAATGTACCATGAAAAGATGCTGAGTTTTATCAAATGAGTTTTCTGCATCTATTGAGATTATCATATGGCTTTTGATTGTAATTCTGTTATGTGGTGAATCACTTGTTTAAGACATTACCTGGATGTGATTTCCTTTTAAATCCTAAAGACTGCAAATCAGCTTGTAGACGAATGGCAGAACTGCCAAAACAAAACCAAGTGGCTTTATCTCTCAGTTATGTTACGTCGAGCATGTCAATTTCTGAGCCTCCATTTGTGGCATTCAATGATAGCAATAGCTCCCATTTTCTGAGTGTTTCTGAATGTTTCATGTGCATTATTTGACTTAGTTTTTTCAACAGCTGTGTTAGGTAACTATTATAATAATAGTTATTATTATTACCTGTGTTAGGTAACTTTTATAATAAGAGTTATTATCAACATTTGCATAGCTTCAACATAACTGGCTAAGATTGCACATCAAGCTAGAGGAAGATCCAAAATTTTATTCTAAAAAAATCATCTATTAAGCCCTACACTACAAAATTTATTATTGAAAGCGAATGCTACTTATCTGCCCTACCTGTGACACACAGGACCAAATCAACTAATATATGTGAATGCTGTTTGTAAACCACTAACTACAAGCTATAAAAGTTTTTATTGAAATGGAACTTTGCCTTCTGAGGCAGTGGCTGTACACAATACATTTTTGACCATTTTGCAAGCTTGTAAAATTTTCAGTGTTGGTTTTGATTTTATTATTTTTGTCTTTTCCTTTTCACTGTCAGATAGTCAGCTATATTTGCTTTTTGTTCTCAGTCTTTCTATTTCTAGGTGCCCTTGTCACAACCTGTGGAACTTACTTTTGTGGGCGGTAAACTAGATAGTGAAAAGAGGTGCTGAGTAGTTTTAGATGTGGAAAATGCAAATTATGAAATATAAGTTACATGGGATTTGGAATATGAATTTTGAATATAAAACAAACTTTTACCCCATTTTAACAAAATCTACGTCCAGTTTCTCAGGTGTTTTCTCAAGAGTTGAGGTCAAAAAGACCAATTGGTTTTGAATAAATAAAATTTAATTATATGGTAAAACCAATGTCCTATTAGTCACAAAATATTCCATGCAGATGTTTAGCGTTAAAATATATTTACCCACAGAAAACATAAAAATCACTGTGACTAATGTAAACTAGCATCAATATCTTGATTTTATCCTAAAACACAAAAACAATATGAAAATTGCAGAAGGGGTACCTTTTCTTCCATTGGCAATTTATGAAAAACTTGAAATACAGATTATTAAGTTTTTTTGAAAAAAGATAACTTCATTAAAACACTGCATTATCCAAAATGAAAATGAAAACTCACAATTTCATTTTTGCTACTTCAGTTTTATGCCCACCTTTAATTTGGGGAATCCAACTGCACATAGGGAGAATTATACTACAATTTACTAAATGTGGCCATAATTTTCCTTCATTTTTGAGAGTACAATTGGCTTGCTTAGTCCACAATTACTTTAGTGTCCAATTGCCTACACAATTAATTGCAAATTTAAAATGTTACTGGGTAGAGACTCCGGGAAATGTGTTCCTGATGTCTGCCAATGCCAATAGTTGCCCGATGAGAACCAAAAAAATTCACTTTGAAGGACAGAGCTGGCTCTGCATATTGAAAGAGATGAATATTATTAAAATTGCATTTGAACATAGAATGCAAGCAAGACACTGGCAAAAACCAAAGTGTAATTAAGAGATTTAAATGTAGATTTTTCAAAGGAGCCTTGTTATTAGGGCTTTTTAGCCAGTGGAAGAAGGATTAGCAGAGAAATCAAGCAAAACAGATGTAAAGGATTCTCCTTTAATGAAGTGTTTCTGTGAGTGCGTCTCCAGAGTGCTGGGAAGCAACCAATAGGAGTGTTTTGACATTTTGGCATTTCAACCAGCGGCTGGAAGAGAGGCCTTTGCTAGTTTTCAGCACCTTTCATTGTACACCACAGGGTGTCGGAGAGACTTTCACAGCAAAGGTGTGAAGTGTTACATGCAACGGACCAGGCCAGAGTTCATCATTTGAAAAAGTCCTGAGAATTGATAGCTTCTCACCCAGGTATGGTTGTTCATTTGCAATGCCTTCAGAGTTTCTACTGTGTATAGAAATAAAAGAAAGGAAAGGCAGATTACAAATATATTTTATGCTCCTAGAGTGAGGGCTGTATTTTGGAACCAGTTTAAATAATACATTTTTATTCATGGATGCCAAAATAGGTTCAGAATTTGTAGAGGTTGCTGACCTATGATTCAGTGATATCATGATAAAGTACAAATGATGTTTTATTATATAGAAGCAGCTTTAGCCTTTCTTCTACCTCCAGGCCCAAGGAAGAAAAAAAGCAAAACAAAGTAAAACTGTGCAATCTGCCATCTCATTCTCTCTATGAACAGTTTTCTCTTCCCAGTGCAATCGAAACACACATATGGTGCCCAGAATTAACATCATGAAAGGGATCCCATTGCTCTGCAGAGAATAGAGTAGTGAGTCATATTCTGAATCCATTTGCACAATTTAGGAATTCAAACGTTAAGGTCAACACACATATGTGAATTCTCATCTCTCACTCCCTCTCTCTAGCCATGAGTTCACACTCCAATCTTAATTCAACACTGCACATTCATTCTTGTTTTCCTTCTTTTCATATTTGCAATTTTCTTCTCCAGTGGTGAGAAAACCAACTCCCATTTCTTTACCTGATCAATTTCCCCTTATGCAACGAATGTCTTCTCACCCATAGGCACAACCCTATGTAGGAGCCCTCAATACCTAGCTGCCCTAGCACGTGAATGTCATGCTCACTCTCCCTGGGCTTCTACACTCTGAGTCAGCTGTTTGTCTGGCTTTTCATCCCCCTCACTCCCTCTGGCTCTGAGACCCCACTGCAGGAAATCTTCACACGGATCCCCTTGCACGGGTGCATGAATACCCAGCTCCATACACACCTCACACGAGGCCATCATCTGGGCGAGAACATTTTTTTCACTCTGGTTGGGAGTCAACGCCTTGCCTTGGGCAGCTGCTCCCTCCAATGCCAAGCTACTTTGTAAAACCCTACTTTGCTTCATTTTATAAATTTTGCCAGAATTGATCAGAAATAAAAGGGAAAGGAAGGTCAGGGAGAGAAGCTAGGAAAGGAGAGGGAGAGGCGAGAAAGAGAAAGAGGAAAGCTCATGGCTGACTTTTTGTAGATGCACTTCATCAGGGTGAGGACGTTGTCTCCTATGCGTTCATCACCAAAATGGTTTGTGTGTGTGTGTATTTAACACAACACACATACATTTTAAGTTTTATTAAAACTTTTTTCTGTAGCTATAGAAATATTCTCATATGGCTTTTCTCCTTTTCATACATTTAATGGAATGCAGAATGCTGACTTTAAGTGTATTAAATAACAAATTTTTGTCTGCATTTGTACTTGTCTTATTTATTATTATTACTATGCTGTAGTTCTTTATACAGTCTGGAATTAATTCTTGGTTGGCTATATGTATTGCAATATTTTTCTCCCATCCTGTGACTTTTAATCTGTTAATTTATTTTCTGACATTTATTAACTCTCAAAAATTAAATTAGGTATTGATCATAGGTGGCAGGGAATAGGGAGATGTAAATGGGTTGGGCTTGGATCATAATCCGGAAAGACACAATCTTAATTGCCATAATCCCAAATGTCGAAAACCCTAAAGATCAGAATCCCTAATATCTAAGTCCCCAAAGTCGAAAATTCCTAATGTCTAAAATCCTGAAAATCACTATCACAGGATAGTTGCCTCATGTTAGGGAGAACTATCACCTTGTTATTTTTTTTTTTATATAGCAGAAAATAGGTTTCAGTTGAATCCCCAAACCATGCCAGGTTTAGAATTAGGTACAATTATGCTTTGAAAAGTAAATTTTAAGATGTTACCAATAAAGGGTTTTGTTACTGTTGTTTTTGTTGCTGCTGTTGTTTTACCATTCAGCCCAATGCAATTGGCAGAAAGATCAGATGAGTGGACTAGCCACGGAAACAATGGAAACTTCAGTTTTAAAATATGCTATTCGCCTGCATCGGCATTCATTCCAGCTGATGACATTTCAGGACCTTTTAATGAATTAAAGCCACATTTGCTGTAAGAAGCCAGTGAAGTTACTGCCTGGTTCAAAAATAATCACATGCATGGTACGATAAGAAGACCTACAAAAGTGTTGTTGGTCTACTACAAATAATTGTTCCCACCAAATTTGTGGCCTATGTATGAGTGCATGTGGAATAAATTTCGATGTACCCAAAACAGCATAGAAATGTGGCACAGAAGATGGGAAAAATTATTACAGAATGCTCTTGTCGATGTATGTCAGATCAAGAAAGAATTTGAAACTGAGCAGTGCCACATAGAAAACGAATGTGAACGTATTCTCTGAAAAGAGGATGTACTAATATCTATCCCTGTAATACATTTACTTCACAATTCACTATACTATGTTTTTCATCTTTGCATCATTTCCAACACTGCGAGTATAAATTGTGCAAATGCTTTTAGAGAGTTCTGATTTGTTCCATGCATTTTTTACAAATGTGACTCCATCAAGGCATATAGTCACAAAGTCGGCTTTGTGTGTAAGCACTGTGCACGTGTGTGAAAACATTGACATTCCTCAATAAATAGAGATGCCTTTTTTTTACGCACCTGTATTTGCAAAGATAAAATTTCTCTAGTCCTCAGCTTTTTGGGTGATTCCATATGTGGTGGGGACACATCACGGTTTTTTATCAACTTTGTGAAAAATTCTAAGTTGTCCTTCATTGCATGTCGAATGACTACATTATGAAGCTGGGTGCATCACATCACAAGACATAACAAACTGCATTTCTGTGTTTCAATTTTTGACCTATTTCTTTATGACTATGGTTTGTCTCATAACTATTATGGTTGTATAGCTGTGTTAACATATCTGATTATTTATGCTTGCAGAAATATGTACATCATTATAACCGATTTTATTGTAAAGTAATCTACGAAGTGGTCTGTCATGTTTTTCTACTTTTCTCAAATATCTCTCTTTCTAAAAATGTAAATGAGTATCTTTAAATTTTTTTTAATTTATATTATTTTTTCCATAACTATATTTTCAGGGTTTTAGTCTTTCAGAATTTCAATCCTCAAGATTTTGGCATCTGAGATTGTGTCTTTTGGGATTATGATCAGCTCATAACACAGCCCTAATAAATATTGTCCAATTTGATTGTCTGTATTTTGTTTAGATATTCTACCCATGTTGACAAAGGCGAGATTAGCCTGTGGTATTTCTTTCTCACAGTACGTTCTCTTGTTACTTTCTTTGATTAACAAGGTTATGATAATCTTATAAAATGAGTTTAGGAGTATTTGCTCATCTTCTATCTTCTGGAATGTTTAAAATTTTTTTAATTTGTTATCGAATAATTGGCAAAAGTTGTTGGTGAAGCCTTTCAGCTTTACATTTTGATTGTGAGATGAATTTGCTGCAGAGTTTGTGATTTTATTGAATTTAAGATTATTTAGATTTCACTGTGGGCTAGTTTTGTTAAGTTATAGTTTTCTAAGATTTCCCCCATTATATGTAAATATGTGAATTGACTGAAATAAAGCTATAATTATTCTATTCAATTGGGTGTCTGGATTATTAAAAATAATAAAATTAAACACTTATTTTATGCTATGTGTATATTAATTTCCCTTAAGTTAAAAATGAGGATATAAATAGCAAAAAGCCTTTAAAATAAAGTATAAAATATTATCATAACATCAGTTAAGGGAAAGAGTTTTTGAAAATGATACAAAATTATTAAGTGTAAAGTAAAAGACCATAAAATTTGCTTTACTAAAATTACTTTTAAAAAAATTAGCCGGGCGCAGTGGCTCACGCCTGTTATCCCAGCACTTTGGGAGGCCAAGGTGGGTGGATCACGAGGTCGAGAGATCGAGACCATCCTGGTCAACATAGTGAAACCCCGTCTCTACTAAAAATAC
>NW_016107454.1:2157285-2160527 GCF_001604975.1 Cebus imitator
AAAAAAAAAAAAAAAAAAATTAGACACCATAAGAAAAATGAAAAGTCGAGCTGCAGAATGGGAAGAAAAAATTACAAAACATAACTAACAAAGAATTAATACCCAATCTATGGTGAAAAACTGTAACATAGCAATGAAAAAAGACACATAGAGATAAGGATTAAAAATAGAAAATAAAATTTACAAAATAAGATATCTACATCAAGACACCATAACTAGGAATGCATTTAAGGCTGACCAAACATTTATGGTGGTGTAGAGCTATGGGAACTGTTGTACGCTGCTGGCAAAATTAAAAACCAGTGCAAGCACATGGGAAAGCCTTCTTATCCAGTAAAACTTGCGTTTCTGTGAACTTACGATCAGCAATTCCACTCCTAGGTAGCTGCCCCTGAAAAGTTAATGTTCATGAGTACCAGGATATAACCTACAATGTTCATAGGTGCATTTTCTGAAAGAGTCTGAACCTAGAAAGTACTCAAATTCCTATGCCTTATAGAATAGATACATATATTGTGGTATGTTTATACAAATGATATTACATAAAACAATGACAAGAAAAATTACAGTTATCTTCAACAACATGAATATTCCACACAGCATACTATTGTGGGAAAAGGCCAGGCCCAAGAGAGAAGGTGAAATTTCCAGAGTAATCATGTCACCCTGAACATCAGATCAGGGGACACTTCTGTCCCAATCCCTTCATCTCATGGAAGTGCTGCAGTGTCTCAGGCTACACCATCAGACTCCCAGTTTTGCTTCTGACTTCACCTCCTACTGGCCACCACCCTGTGACTGTCTCCACTCGGTGCCCACTGGCTATCATGATAGTTTTGAACACACCAGGCAAGGTCACTCTTTGAGTCTTTGCATGGCTCTCCTTCTGTTTAGAACACTCTGACCCAGATGGCCAGATGGCCACTGCAGCACTTCCTTCAGATTCTGATGACAATGTTCTGCTTTCAGTGAAGCTTTCTCAGGCCATCTCTTTTGCTTTATTATTCCCCTAAATATCATTCAGTACTTAATCTATTGTTCATGTGTTCATTTATTCATCTTATTAATCAACTGTCTGCTCCCACTAAACTGTAACCCATGTATATTGATGCAAAAGTAGTTGCAGTTTTTGCCATTAAAAGTGAGGGTAAAAAAAAACTCGATTATTTCTAATGGCAAAACCTGCAATTACTCTTGCACCAACCTAGCACCTTTTTTAAAATTGCTTCATCCTTAGTTCTTATACAGTGTCTATCTCATAGTTGGTATTAAATGAATACTAGTTTATTGAATGGTAAAACAAATGGGAAATCCACACTCAAATTCCAGGAAAGTGATTACTACTGAGGGTGGTAGATGGAGGCAACATTAGAAGCCAGTGGCTTATGTATACTGATTAAATGAGTTTCATTAAATAGTGAAAATCAAAAGCATATAATGCAAAAATGTGAACAGTACTTTAATATCAGCTGTGCATATATGGATTTCTATTACATTATTTCCTTTACTTTCCTGTATGTTTGAATTTGAAAGTGTTTTATAATTATTTTAACAAAAAGAAGAGAAAGAACTTTGGAAGTTTGGCATGCTACATTGTTCTTTTGGGATATAACATGGTATTTCCTTTAAACTCCGTGTTTCTCAGAGATATTTGACCATTAGATGCATTTTTTTTCAATTGAACAACTATAAACGTTTCCTGCAAATAAATGTGGTTCCCTGTTTATTTTACCACACCACCAACCAATATTTATAAAATATCAACTACGAGTTAAACACTTGTTTAAAAACTGAGGATGGAGTAGTTAAAAAAAATGATACCATGTTATCAGGTGGGTTCTAGTCCAATAAGGACAGACAGATGATAAACAAGTGGAATAAATGGATGATTCAATGCAGGGATGACAGATTAAGTAGCGGGGACGTTACAGAGAAAAACAAAGCAAGAAAGAAAGACAGTGGCTGAGGAACAAAATAAATTTTCACTTCACTCTCCTTTCAACTTAGGTCTTATTTGTCTCTAAGATTTGCCACTACGTATGAAGACAAAAGCTCTCCTATAAAATACTTTAACACTGAGACATTTACAAAAGTAGATATTACCCACAATGTTTTAGTTATGTATGTATGCATATATGTATCAGTTTTCTAATTATGCCACTTGATTTCCCAAATCAAGTACATAATACTAACAAACATCATAAACAGTACCTCCTATTTATTTCCCAAATCAATCTGCATAATTTAGTAAGTTCAAGCTGCATGATTTGGGAATGAATATGATGTACTATTTATGTAGATTATATTAATTTATATTAACCTCTGCGCTTGTCTAACAGAATTCATTCCTTAAGTTATATGTGGAGCTCTGCCTCAGATTTTGAGGAACAAGGGGCTACAGACATACATATGTCCTCAAGGAAAATGACCAATGTGTAGCTGTTTTTCATTTTATTTTGGCTTCCTGGGGGCTTGTAACTCCTTCTTATCAAATAAATTATATAGAATCTTGGACAAACTAAACTAAGTCAAGATGAACCTGGTCAGAATGATAAAATAATAATAAAAAAAATCCTTTGAAGGAGAAAAGCGGCAGAAAGATTTGGTAGAATAATTTTTTAAAAAGTATTTTTATGTTTTCAAATATTTGAGAAGTGTATACCATTTATCTGTTGACCCCGGAAGTCACAACTAATACCAATGAGTAAAAATTTAATACAGGAAAGAACTTTCTGGTTATCATAACCATTAAGATGGACTGAAACATCTCATTAATGTCTAATAAGCACGTCTACTACACATGGCAAAGTCTTGAAGTTTCTTTCCAACTCGGCAGTTTCCTAAATCTATAAATGCCGTTCCTCTGATATTTATGCGAATCTTCTCTCTAATCAAAAATGAGGGAGCTCACTCCCCACAAAAGACCAATGCTCCTTCCTCATTTAGTTTCTCTCCAAAGGCTCTGACATCTATTTACAAAAATTCTTAGTGTCATAGAGTTCAATGAAGGGTGTTTGCACATATGTAAATAAGTGTGCATGCCTTGTCCAGGGTTGTTAAAGGTCACTGATGCGTGCCATACATTTTTAAGAGTCATCTGCTGCTCCGGGCAGAGGCCATGGCTGGTAAGGCTGCTGTGCTGCCATCCGCTCATCATAAATCCTTCAGAAGGCTTCGCACTGTCATGGGCAATTTTGTTTTTATTGTTACTCTTTCATTTAACAAAACATGACAAATTGGTT
>NW_016107454.1:2160577-2200839 GCF_001604975.1 Cebus imitator
CTTAAATAGCCACTTCCTGGTTCATTATCATGATTATATGACACGTGAAAAGAATAGGGAAGGCTGAGTTAACGGGGCTGTCTACGAGTCACAGACTGCCTGGAAACTAAAAAGATCTGCATGTTGACAGCATCACAGCTGAGTAACAGGACCCACCAGATGTCCCTGAGCTGTGACCAAAACCAAGGAGCCTTTCTTTGTGGACACCCCACTCACACAAACCAACACCCACACAAGTGTATGCATTAAAGAAAGATGACAGGTCAGTATAGTGCAAAAAGTAATAAAAATAAAAAATAAAATATTTAATGTTTTCCTTATCAGTCTCTCAGTTGCTTTCTATGTATCCCCTATAACTCTCAGTATTGTGCAAAAATCCAATTAACAATTTCATAAATCAATTGCAAGAAATTTTTAGGTGAATTTATCAGATATTGAATGGATGTTTTTCATCACACAATGGTGAAATTCAATTTCCAGTAAATTCATTTTTTTAACCTAATCCCAGAATATGCTAACTTATATAAGGTAATTTTGTGTTAGGTATTTGCCAACAGAAACAAATACTATTTGGTCATCACAATCTCATGATTATCTCATCAAAGTGGATTCAGAAATGATTTTACTTGATTCAGCAACAATATCAACAAAACAGCAAATACTAAATTGAGGTGGAGTTAGATATTTTCTAACATCAGAAACCGTTTTTCTAGGCCCAGAGTTTTATGTGTGTGTACTGCACATAATCAACAATAGTAGTGATGAGAACTAACATGGGTACAGACCTTGGGAGTCTGAAATTGATTTGCTCACCTGTGCTCTCCTTTGATCATTCTGATTCTGCTGAGAGGTAGACAGGTTCTACATTTTCCAAATGAAAAGCTAAAGACTCACAGAGATTAAGTGACTTTTCTTGGAGATGAATCTAAAATGTGCTAGGCTGGATTTCTGGCTTCAAAATCTGTTTGTTTTTCCCCCCATTTTATAACTCTGTCTCTCTGTCCGTTAAAAAATCTGTTCCTTCACCTGCCATACTATGCCATGTGGTTGATGCCTCAGTAACACTGAAATGCTGTTGGTGAGCAGACCTGCCATGTGATTCCAGAAGCCCATGCCTTTCACAAGCTATTCTGATTGCTTGGAATTCTTCTTCAGATGAACAATGAAGCTCTTACTGATCCTACAAAATTCTGCACTGTCAGCATCTCCTTAGTATCACATTTCCAGACACCTTTGAATATTTTTTCAAGCTTTGTATTTAATGTTCAAACACACCCCAAAATGGAATTTCTTCCAGTCTCAACATTTGTCAGTCTTCAGCCCTTTGTGCTTCTTCTATCCTCTCCTTGACATATTTGTTGGTTTTGTGTCGTTGTTTGCTAGAAACTTTCAAAAAAAACCTGCAGACATTTGTGAATATATTAGTGTATATTCTAAACAAATATCGTTTCCCGTTTGTAAACTATTTATGTCATTTCTTCCCCAACATGTCATCAATTGTCCCGAATTTTTCAACATGTTTCTTCCATTGGCTTATTCAAATAAGGATTAGAAGAAAGTGTCACACTGTACTTTCTTGATGTGGAACTTCCACCTCCCTTAGTCTGTAACAGGCTCCCCACCCACCTCCTACATTTCCCCCATGCTTTTCCTTCCTTGAAGAAATGGTAGAATTTCTCAAAGTCTGGATTTGATTCATTGTATCTCCTGCTAATTAATATGTTCCTTTATCTTATTTCATATTAATTAGGCAATTAAGTCTGGATGCTTGATTACATTCAGGCTTTATATACAGATAGATGAAACTTGATTAAATGCTTGATTAAATTCACTTTGTTTGTATGTCTATATGAATAATTGAAATAGGGTATGAGGCATTTCCTATTGCACCATATCAAAGAAGTACAATCTCATTGTTCCACTTTTAAAAGCAGTCAAGGTAATATCTTGGTTCAGATGTTATCAATCTGATTCATTCATCAATGACATCCCTGTCTGTCTTTCCCAGTGGATTTCACCCATGGTTAAGAAGCAAACAAAAGACAATAAATACTTGTTGCCTAGCACCATCATTTCATTGAAAGTAGCAAAATGGTAATTTCTAAATTCAAAAATTTATTTACATATTTTTAATTTTTTTTTTTTTACAACAAACTTAGCTTCATCAAGTGTTTTCTTTGCTAAAATGCAGTCCACACTGGAAAGGCAGGAAGAATACTGTCATGTTCTTTTACTTAGCAATATTTAGAACAATCATTGGGTATCCTAGCAAACTCCAAAGTTGGTCAATAAGGCTATTGCTTTCAAAAATGTATTATTATTATGAAAGAATGGGCATTTGTACATTTATGTGTATGTATATGTGTGTGTACATTTTAAAAATAATTTTTATGGTATAATTTACTCCATCGCAATTGTCATTCTCTTGGTTGCTCAAATTTTCTCATCAAGGGCAGTAGAAATCCATTTTTCATGTGGTCTCTTACATAGATGGCCTCTTGTTCATCTGTGATAATTTCTTTGCTTTCAACATGACCAAATGTTCTAGGCTCATATTTTATTACATGAGACCTTTTGAATTAAAAGAATTCAGCCATTTTGAAGATAAAAAGGGACAACATAATGCAGTTCAAACTAATACATATTTTGCCCTTTTCCTAGAGTCATCCAGTTCAGGGAGCCCTGGTTCCTTAGAGTAAAATAGTGTTTTGATATCGTCGATTGAAATGTTAATTGATCCTGGTTTTTGATTACTTCAATATATATTTCTTAGAAGAGAGAAAAAAAACGCATTTGTGACAATTTTTCAACTTATGTAAAGATTATATGATTTTATTTTTATTGAAATTCTCTTTATATTTTTGTGTTTTCTTTCTCTTAGGAAGAAAATTTTCCTTCCTAATTATACTAATAAAAACGTATTTTCTTTGTCCTATGTAAACTATGTCAGGCATATGCAATAGTCTCAAAAAGGAAAGTAGTAATGTCAACATTGCTGTAGAACAAATATACTAACAAAATTGTGTGTTAGGTTGTTCTTCCATTGCTGTAAAGAAATACCTGAGACTGGATAATTTATAAAGAAATTGAGTTTAATTGGCTCATGGTTCTGCAGACTGTACAGGAAGCATGGCACTGGCATTTGCTTCTGGAGAGGCCTCAGGAAGCTTCCAACTATAGCAGGAGTTGAAGGAGGAACAGGCACATCAATGGCAAAAGGAGGACCAAGCAAGGTGGTGAGGAGAAGGGCCACATGCTCTTAAATGACCAGTTCTCCTGTGAAATCAGAGCAAGAGCTCACTTCTTACCAAATGGATAGTGTAAGCCATTCATGAGGGATTTGCCTCCATGATCCAAACATTTCCCAGTCGGCCCCACCTCCAACATTGGTGATTACATTTCAACATGAGATTTGGGTGGGGACAAACATCAAAACCATACCAGATACATTGTGTTTACTTTTAGGTTTGAATATACTTGGGTTTCAGAATACTGAAACATTACCTGACTTCCTGTACTGCCTAGTTGATATATTTTAGGTTCATTTATTTCTGTTTTCTATTTTTACAGATTCTTTTTTTTCTTTTTTTTAAAAATTACATAATATTTTCATGGTTTTAGAGTCCTCCAGCTGTTTTATAACACCATCCTTAATGTGTATATTGTTTGCAGTCAGCGTATGTACGATATTATACATTTGTGTGTTTTCAGGCCAGTATATCTCACTTGTCCAGGAGCTAAGTGAGGCCAGGTTCTGTGTTTATATATAGCAAAGTGGCTGGTAAGAGAGAATGTTCTAAACTTAACCATGAGTCTTGTATGTGTGTCTGTTTGTGTGTGCATGTAAATAAAAGAATGAAACAATTGTATATCAGAAGGGTCGACCTGTAATTTTCATTTCTGGAATATGCAACATCTGCGTTGATATCAATAAAGACTGGGGATGTAGGCTGCTGGGGTATATTTGTAATCATTGAGTGTACTTTCATGCAGAAAAGTAAAAAAAAATTAGTGCTGAATTAGTTAAAACAAACACATCTTAGTAGACTGAAGATGGACTATCACCTGTGCAGAACTTTCTGGAAGTAGAAAGTAACTCAATAGTCAAGCTCTATGACTCTAGTTAGGCAGATCCAGATTCAAATTCTCGGCCAGTTTTACCTCTGAATAAATATATAATATTGGACATGTTATCTACATTTTCTCTAATCTAAATTCCCTCATTATGTAATGGAGACAGTAAAAATTTCTGCCTCTTAAGGTTGCTATGATGAATCAGTGATTATATATATATATATATGTGCTTATCAAAGGAGTACAAACATAAATTAAGTAGCTGTTAATAAAGAACTATTATTACCACCAATAACATAATTATCTATTACTTCTGCTAATACTACTATTTACCACAGTGTTTTTAAACACACTTCAAATTTATTAACTAAGAGAGTAGTTCTACCTTAATTACCGCTACATAACTCCACGTTTAACGGCTACGATAGTAGCTTTCAAACTTTACTGTCCTTGGAAGTGGCTGAAGGACTTAAAAAGTACAGCCGCCCACAGTTGCCACCCCGATCTGATGTCATTGTTCTACGGTGTGGGCCAAGCATGGGGTTTGAAAAGCCCTAGGTGATCATAATGTAACACTAGGATGGGGGAAACTGCTGAAGTCCTTTAGATTTCAAATGATTAAGTGAGAGGCTCTTCATTAACGTTTGACTTATTTATTTATATGCATAATTCTGCCTGGCAGTCTGTGAAAAGTCAAAATAATCAAAGTCAATGTCCATTAAGAGCACTGTGCACACCCCAGCTAGGATTCGGAGGATCCTCTTTCTCCCTGCCATACTCTATCTGCTAACGATACATAAATGTTTTCATTATCAGTAAGAAACCACTTGTGACCTGAGCTAAAGCACCAGAGAATCCCATTCATGTTGTATGGAGTAAAGGTGAAATGAATCAGTGCTCCCGTGGACTAACACCCCGAGGTCAGTTAAGACGATTCTGCTTAGGAAAAAATAGATATGAGGCACATTATCTCCTCTCCCAGCTACTGCGTTAATCTCTATGGTTGATACACATTAGAGAGGAATACTTAAAAAGAAAGAGGCATGCAGTTCAACCCACTGCACCAGCATGAACTGAATCTCCAAGTGCCATTACACTTTGGACCTTCTCGTCTTATTCTTCCTGATGAATGTAAAATCTTTGCTGCTCAGATTGCAACTAGGATAATCAATAAGGACCTCTGCAAACAACCTAGGCATTTTAAAGCTCCCCGTAATTACAATGGAGACGAAATTACATACAAATTTTAAAAACACACAGCAGGGCAGTGTGAATGTTACTGTAGTACCTTAGCTTTAAAATCAGATCCTGGCTGAGTCCTACATTTATGATTCATTGATTTTACTCATGATTTTCATATGAACATAGTTTTAAATGCTGAACAGTCACACTGAAGCACCATCACTGATACCATAGGCTGTAACACGCTCACCTCTGCTTACCCAAGTGTGTATCGCAGGACAGCAAAGGATGGGGAATGGGGATGCTGAAACTAGTTTCTTCAGCTCTGTTTGAAAAGTAAACGAACTGCACCATTTAGAAGAAAAATGTAAGAACTGCTGATTTCTCTTCGGGTACTGTACTCACGAATCTGCTTAATTTTGGGTTCATTGAAAAGCCTAGCTTTTGAGTTGCAAAGATTCTAAGACAACAGTAAGTCACATCTTTTGAAAGATCTGAATAAAAAGAATCAATGTGATCAGAACTTTACTCCATTCCGTAAATGTATAGAGATAGATTACTTCTTTTTTTGAGTTCTGGCATTGGAACCAGGCTCTACATTAAGAAAGAACTGAGCTTATAGTACAATCAGGAATATCTAAACATATTTTCACATGAGCAAGATTTGAGAAGATAGTCCACAGGACCCAGGACATTCAGGACTGGGCCTGGATTATTGATAGTGGACTCTCCCCAGAAAGCCATTGACATTAACAAAGATTCCTGTCAACGTGTTTCTTGTGTTTTTCATTAGAAACAAAACATCTTGAGATACACTGTACATATGTGTGTGTGTGTATACACACACATGTGAGATTATATATATATATATATATATATATATATATAATCTGATATATATATATATATCAGGTCAACATAATTGGTGGAAGATTAATATTGTTTCATAAGTAGTCCTAATAATTTGTCCAGGGTGTTACATGTCACTGACTGTTGAATTTTCTTGGACTTACCATTTACAGTGATAAGGACTATGAGTAGCAGTGGATGAAGACATGGTAGAATTACTGGCACTGAACCCTGACTGAGTTTCCCTCTCCACTGCCATTCCCAGGGCTTGAAATAAAGCTTTGGGGTCCCCAAAGCTCCCCTCTTAAGATTTGTGGAAAATCAAAATATGCCACCTCCAAATATGCCTCTTTTGCCTAAGGATTGTTGAGCTCAAGGCAATTGAGAAACAGCAGATGCAGGAGTGCTCTCTGCACTGGCTCTGTTTGCCTTAATGCTGGAAATTGAGTTTTAAAAACCCAAGATATTTCATCTACCTTTCTACAAGGGAAAACAAAAGTTAACCCCCTTAAGGCAAATTTAGACCCTTTCTGGCTTGGAGAAAGAAAGGGCAGGAAAAGTCCATACTAACAAAATTCCCTAACTAGCCCATATCTGCCAGTTATCAGCCTTCCCAAGGGTTGCCACCCCTAGGGACTCAAATTCCTTTCCCTTGCCTTGTCTTTCTGTAAAAATTTACTGCTCTTTGTTGAAGATGCTACATAACCTGGAAATCAGAGCCATCTTATTGGAAATATCTCACTCCCTAGGTATCTCCCATGTATATGTGAAATATGCATGTTAACACGCTTCTGTTTGCTTTTCACTTGTTAATCTGTCTTTTGTTATAGGGGTTCATTCCAATGAAAAACTCAGAATAATTGAGAAAAAGGGTATTTTTCTTCTCCCACTAAATACAAATACTTCAGAAAAGAAAAAGAAAAGGGAATGGGAGCAAAGTAAAACATAAACATTTCCATATTCAGTTTCCAGCGTATTGATGCATAGAAGCTCATCACTGGCTTTTCACTTCGTTGGAAAATACAATTGCATATCTAGACCTTGGCTTCCAAGCTCAGTCACTTACCTTGCTGCACACACTAATATTTCTGCTCTACTGCTGTCTCTCTCTCAGTGGCAGAGACAATTTTTTTTATTTCAATGTCCCTACTGTTGAGTAAAAGCACTATGACTTATTAGATGCTGAAAGCATGTTGAACTAAACCATCTATGTTAAAAATAGCAATGTTACCTACCTCTCTGCGTAGATTACTATAGACGATGTCATTCAAGCTTTAAGATAATGATGTGTATATTGTCCTTGCTTTCATAGGGAAAACTCAATACTCTCTTTCAGCAAGGGACCAGGTTGCTTCTTATCACAGACCTGGGGCTTCCATGTGCTACTTTCCCACTGTATTTCACTGAAGAATGATGTGAAAAGCACAGCAAAGGGCTCAGAATGCAGAGCTGAGGTTAGCGCTTTGATTGCAATTGTATCTTTCCTATGTTCTTCAGTTTTCTGAGACGCTGTATCTTTCACAAGAAAAATTCTTTTTCACCATGATCATTTTCAAATATAGATTTTCTCTTCCAGATTTTCTTTACTGTGGTGAATTCTGCATTCTTGCAAGTCAGGTATGGCAGATTTAAAATGTGCAACCTGGCATTTTCCTGAAGTCTACATAGTTGTTTGTGCTATGGCAAATCTATATGTCATACTGTATGTTTTGTTTTTGAAGCTCTGGTGCTCTGATTTATAAAGATGCCTTTGTCTCCAAAGTGTACTAAGTATTGTAACTCAGAAGCCCTGGATCTCTGGAAGTCAGAGTGACTTAGCTGGTTATCTCACCACAGCATGGGGACCCACAGAGAAACCCAGGAGATTTTTAGTAGTTTGGCACTATCTTGGCATAAGACTTGTTGGACCAAAGGATGTAGAAAACTGGAATTCTTTCTGGATAAATGTGAAAACTCATTTCTTATTTTCTCTGAAGCAATGCCTACACATAAAGCATTGTTTCAAATGACAGAGGCTGTCACCATGTGAAGCAAAAACAGTCCTTCCCTTTACTCATTTCTGTATCATCTTCTCTTTATCATCTTCTCTTTATCATCTTTTTCCTACCTTTCGGGGACATGGCACAGGACCCAGGCTAGAGAAAGCAAAATGTTTCCATTAACTTCTGCAGATTTTCTGTGCCTATCAGCATTTCTGAGAACCGGAGAGGCTAAGCCATCTCCGTGGGCAGGAGCCTCTCACTATCCTAAAAGAGATGGGGAATTGTGATTTGGAGGTGCATATCTTTGTAGCCAAACAGTTGATGGGTGGACCAATGTCTTGAATAATCTCTTACTTTACTACTATTCAACCTAGCAATCCCACCACTGAGCATATACCCAGAGGGAAAGAATTCATTCTGTCAGAAAGACACACGTACCCTTACATTCATTGCAGAGTGATTTACAATAGCAGGGACAGAGAGTCAATCTAAGTGCCCATCAGCAGTGGCTTGAATAAAGAAAATATGGTGCATTTACACCATGAACTTGTATGCAACCATAAAAATAATAGAATCATGACCTTCGCAGTAACATGAATGAAACTGGAGGCCATTACGCTAAGTGATCGAACTAACACAAGAACAGAAAACCAGATACAGCATGTGTTCACCTTTAAGAGGGAACTAAACATTGGATAAACATGAACATAAAGATCAGAACAACAGATACTGGGGATCACTAGATGGAGGTTGGAGGGAGGGGTGTGGGCTGCAGAACCACCTATGGAAACTATACTTACTGGCTGGGTGACAAGAGCATTGGAACCCTAAGCCTCAATGTCACACAATTTACCCATGTAACAAACTTGCATGTGTGTCCTTTAATATGGAATAAACGTTGAAATTAAAAAAAAAATACACCTCAAAGTACTGCACCATGCACATAGCAGATAAAATGACAAATTGTATAAATACCAGTTTTTATCATAAATATCATTGGATGGTAGATATAGAAGAAGAAGAAAAAAAAAGCATTAGCCAGGGTCAAAAACCCTGGGTTTAAACCCTAGTGTGAAATTCAGATTCACAATAGTTTAGTTTAGCATCTGTTAATACAAGCAAGAGAGGACAGGTGCTTCGGGACATATCGTGCATATATGTTCTAATTAATCTAGGCACTCTATTTGTAAGCCAATGAGGCATACCCACACAGTATAGCATATTGATTAAGTGCATTAGCATTGATGATACAGAGTGAGATATAAACGCTAGCTCTGTACTCACAAGCTGTGTGATCTAAGCTACTGAGTAGATTTTCTTCATTAATAAAACATCCTTCATAATTCCATCTGCAATGATTATTATGAGGGTAAATGAAAAGGAACACGCAGAAAAGCTTAACAGTGGCAGCTATTATTTGGGGATAACTATTATACTAGGCCCTCCTTCTAGGCTCAATGTGTGTTGCTGCTGTTTCTCTCATTTTATTTTGTCTTACCGCCCAGGTGCTCACCTTCTAGTTTCAGAACCCAAAATCCTTCCCTTGCTGAAACCCTCTCTCAGGATATGTATCTATGGGAAATGTACTGGAACCTGAAAATAAGGAGATCACCCCATTTTCAGATTCCATTCTGGCCTTTTGAGCACTGCTGGAATTCTGAAAAATCTTCATGAGTATACGTTAACTAAATGTTAGTCCAGTAAAAGAACGTATTCAGCAGCCATGGGAACGGCCTCAGTCATGGTCTCGTGACCAAAGCCAGTTCACCAAGGTTTCCCTTTGCTGTTTCTGAGAATGTTGGGAAAGGGTCATTATCTTCATGCTGAGGCTTCCTGCTAATTATAAAGAATGTAAACGTGGAGCTGCTGATGGGCATAGACGTTGTACATGCATGAGTCTGCAGGAAGGCAGTCTTACTTGGAAGAATAATAAACACCACGGTTGAGCATCTGGATCCATTGAATTTCTACCTCAAACATCTTAGTTTCTTGATGTATTGTATTTAATTTTTTACTTAAGTCAAATTGAGTAGGTTTCTGTTACTTGTCACTAAGAGAGTTATGGCTTAAATACTTTTCTTACACAACCCTCTTTTGAACCAAGACCAGGCCATTTACGGTTTGTCTCTTGTTCAGAATTCTTCTCCTGTCCTTTGAACTCAGTGTTAGAATCTGGCCTCCCAAATGCCTGTGTCCAGACTGCTTAGGTGGCACTTACGTTTGCACACAGTTTATGATTCTCTTAGTTCAGTATTTCCTGAAGCATTTATTTCATTGTAGACAAGCTTATTATAAATTTATATGAAAACACAAAGCCCATAGGATGGCTAAAACAACCTTCAAAAGAAAGTGGAAGAAATCACTCCACCCAATATTAAAGTCTATTACATAGCTTCATTAATTGAGACAGTGTGGTATTGGCAGAGAAACAGACACTTAAATCAATTGAACAGAAGATAAAATCCAGAAATTGACTGAAATAAATATGACCAACTGTTTTTTGATAAAAGTGCTAAAGCAATGCAATTAAAAAAGAATATCCTTTGTAACAAATGGTGATGGAGCAGTTGAATATTTAGAGTTAAAAAAATAATTTTGACCTAAACTTCACACCTCATATAATAATTAACTCAAAATGGATCTTGTACTTAAATATAAAATGTAACCTGATGAAACTTTTAGAAAAAACATAAGAGAAAATTTCAGAGATTGAGAACTGGGCAATACATTCTTAGACTTGACCCCAAAACAAATAATCTTCAGAAGGACAAAGTAGCAAATTAAACTCCATCAAAATTAAAACCTTTTGCTTTGTAGAAAACCCCATTAACAGGATGAAAAGGCAAGCAATAGGCTAGAAGAAAACATTTGTAAACTACATAGCTGTTAAGAATGAGTGTCTAGAATAGACGAAGAAATCTCAAAGCTTAATAGTAAAAGTACAAATATTTCAATTATAAAGTGGGTGGAAAGATATGAAGAGACATTTCACCAAAGAGGATTGTGTCAACGCTCATTAAGCACGTAAAGAAAACGTTCAAGATCACAGGCTGTTAGTGCACTTGAGCCGCCGTAACGGCACCTGCCTTTGACTGACAGATTAAACCACGGATGTTTATTTTCTCAGAGTTCTGGGGCTGGAAGTCCAAGATCAGGCAGGATTGCATGTTCCTGAGGTCTCTCTCTTGGGCTTCATGATGGCCACCCCCTGCGTCCTCTGCAGGTGGCTGTCCCTCTATGGAGATGTCTCCCTGCTGTCCTCATCCCTTCTTCTAATAAAGGCACACATCAGATTCGATTACGGCCCAAACACAAGACCTCATTTTGACTTAATTACTTCTTTCAAGGACCTGTCTCTAAATATAGCCACATTCTTAGATACTGGGGGGTTAGGGTTTCAACGTATGAATTTTGGAGAAACATAATTCAGTCCACAATGTTTGCCATTAGTGAAATGAAAATTAAAACCACAGTGAGACATCACTGCATACCTATGAAAACAACTAAAATAAAAAACAGTGACAACACCCAGTTGCTGATAAACTGACTCACAAATACATGGCTGGTGGGAGTGTAAAATGGACATCCACTCTGGAAAAAAAAAAATTTAGAAGTTTTTGGTTTTTAATTGTTGTTTAGCTAAACATTCAACAACCTTAGAAACCCAGTAATGCACACTTAGACATTTATCCCAGAGAAGTGAAAAAGTATGTTTGTACAAAAACCCTTACACAAATATTGTTTTATTCTTAATAGCCAAAAATAAGAAGCAACCTAGATGTCCTTAAACAGATGACTGTTCAAACAAACTGTGGTGTAACTCCAGTACAACTCTACTGTAAAATACGACTCTGGAAACAAAATGAGCAGACAATTGATGCGTGCAACCACCTGAATTCCTCTCCTGGAATTTGAGCTGAGAAAATAAAACCCCTCCCAGAAGGATTGTATATAATATTTGAAATGTGTTTATAACATCTAAAATAAGAAAATTGGAAAAACGAAGAACAGATGATTAATTGAGATAAATGCAGGCAGGGAGCAAGTGGACACGGTCATAAATGCGACTGGAATGACCTCGTGGGGTGACCATGTGCTATATCCACAGCTGCGACATTCCTGGACAGTGTTTCAAGATACTGCCCTTGGGGAAAATTCAGTAAAAGGTGGAGGGCATCTCTATGCCTTGTCTCTTATAGCTATATGTCAATGTACAAATATCCCCAAATTACAAGTCCAATGAAAATATGCTTGATTGCAAAGTGAGCAACCAAAGAATGTGTTTTAGCAAGAAAGAAACTGACCTCACATGAAAGAAAGCATTTTTTTCCTATACTTTGAGAAATAGTTCAGAGAAAAACTTTTAGAAAAAGTGCACGTTTATCAGCTACTAATTTGAAAACAAACTTTGTAGGATTATGCTGTCAGAGAAATTTTGGCAATTTTTCAAGATCCTTATTTTACCAACCAAAAAATAAATGACAACATAGAGTAAATGTATTCACCAAGATCAAACAGTGAATGGGCAACAGAACCAGGATGATGCCTCCCAACTCCCTGACCACAGCAATGGCTATCACACCACACTGTTTTATCTGGCTAAGCTTGAAAACGAACTATTCTTAAATTTAATTTACAATTTTTTTTCAATTAGTTAATTACCTACATAAGGGCCTCTCTGCATTGGAATCTGATATAATTTGACAGATGTTAGGAAAATTAAAACATTGAAAGTCCACAGCCTGCCTACTTGGGGATACAATGAGGAAGTGTTGGGGACAGGCACCACACAAAGGTTGTGTGAGCCTGACCAGGGTGACGCAGGGACTCTGAAAGGCACACAGCTCTGCCACTGAGGGGAGGCACTCCAGCTTCACTTTACCAGCTCTACAGCCGGGGACTTGGTCAAGACCAACATTCTCAACACTCATTATCCTGCTTTATGCTGGCACATCTGAGTTCTCTACTATGACTCCAGGAAGATGGGGGACAAGAAAGGGAAAGTGAGACCATGGATATTATTTGAAGAAAGCTGTTTGTTACAAGGCAAAAAGGGAAGACTTTGCCTGTCTATAAATTGACAGTAAGAAAATGTTGATCTATACTGACTTTAAGTTCATGTCTAGAACTAAGTCTTGTAATTTCATTAATAATTCCTAATAAAAATACGCATACAAACCTAATTTTGCCTACTACTGCACATATGGGCCAGCTATGTTCCTCATGGCCTCTACAAAGTATGTGATGCCCAAATACGGCTGGAGAGAAGGTTCTAGGATTTATCTACATAAGTTCCAAGCTTGAGCAGACTGGCCTCAGTCCCCCTCCATGGCGTACCTAGGTACCATAGGTTCATAGTTACTTTTTGTAACTCTTTTGCTTTGTGGGCAGTTTAGTTATGCTCATTATTTCTTATCAGGACTTTTACATTGAATACATGGAGAGCAGTCTATTACTCAAAGGAACACACACAGAGATGTACATGCAGCAGACGTCCACACAAGCACACACACACATACACAAATATACATGCAGATGCACACAGATGGGTGCAGATACAGATGGGTGCACATGTCCACACAGATAGATGCACACACACGGGTATACATACACATGCACAGGCACACTCACAGATGGAGAGGCACATGGAGACACACATACACATACAGAAATACACACAGGTACAAATACATACCTGGGTACATGCATATGTGCAAACACACATACACATACAGAAATACACACAGGTACAAATACATACCTGGGTACATGCATATGTGCAAACACACACAGACGCAGACACACACAAGTGCACACACATACACATACACAGGTACACACAACTGCAGATGCACTTGGGTGCACACACATACACAGATACACAAATACACAGATGCAGATGCACATCCTTACACACAAATACACAATTACAGATGCACATGAGTGCACATACACAAATACACAAACACACAGATGCAGTTGCACACAGGTACACACATATACACATACCCAAACACACAGATGCAGATGTACACAGGTACCATACACACATACACGAATATACACACAGATGCAACTACACACGGATACACACATATAATTGCGAAGTATCTATTTCTAAGGGCTTTTGTTCACTAAATATGATGAGCCAAATACTCAGTGAACCCATAAATTGATACTATAAAATGAGGAAGTTTTAAGTAGTGGATTAACATTTATCCATTTACCCATTCATGAGATCCAGTTAAGAGTTAATATTAAGTACACAGTAGAGTGAAATTTACTTTAAAAATGGGAACAATAAGCTTTAACAAGGTTGAAAATCTTCTCTATATGCTATGAAATGAATTTTCCTCCATAATTTATACATTGAAATCTTAACCCCAGTGGGATGATGCCAAGAGATGTGCACTTTGGGAGACCATTAGGTCATGAGGGTGGAGGCTCCGTGAGAGGAATAAGGGTCATTACAAGAAGAGAAACAAGAGAGCTCCCTGTCTCTCCTCTGCCCTAGTTGGACACAGCAGGGAGGTGACTGTGATGAACAAGGAGCAGAACCGCACCAGGCTCCAAGCCCTGATTGTGGACTCCCCAGTCTGCATGACCTGTGAGAAGTAAATGTTTGTTGTTTACACCATCTGTGGCATTTTGCTAGAACGACCTGAATGCACTAAAACATATTATAACGCAGAAAGTGAGGGGTGAAATCACAGCTTGAACTCCTGTCGGCCTAACCCCAAGGCGCACCTCCTGCTCTGCCATCGTGCTCCCATAATATGCTCTTACTAAGGATCTCCATGGGCCAGGCACTGTGGGATCAGCTCACCTTTCTCCAGTGTCAACGTCATTTTCTGAATAATACAAACAAAATCACTAGAATCTAATTTTCTCTAAGCAGAATGAAAAGGGATAGGTTACAGAGATGACGAATTAGTTAAAAACGACCTACACTCTAAACTTTTACTTGCTCTGTATGCATTGCAAAATTGTATTTGGTGTACGTAATTATGTTTCATGAGTGTCTTCATGAGCATTATTATTCTCTTCTAAAATATGGCTTTGTTGTTCATTATCTTTGAATTAAGAATGTCTTTCATTTCCTTTTTTCTCATCTTTTCGCAACAAAGAGAGAAAGAAAGAAAGAGAGAAAGAAAGAAAGAAAAAGAAAGAAAGAAAGAGAAAGAAAGAAAATCTCAACCATTAATATACTCCTCTTCCAAGATAGGAATAATAAATTGTGAAGTGGTTCATTAAATATCAAATAACTTCTTTCAGCTGTTTCTTCTGATTTTGGAATGCCCTTTATACAAAATGCCTCTAAATGGTCAGTTTTACTGATTACACAGTGTTTATACTTTAGGGAAATGATGATTTTGTGACATTCACTGTGGCTTATTCGAAGCATCATTTAGTAAGAGAAAAATGTGGGGTAGCACCCTTGGGGGCAAAGTAAGCAGGTTAAAAACTGTAGAGAAAATGGGGAATTTGAGTCATACTTTTGTTAGCCAATGTTTGACTTCAAATTATCTAGATCTCCTGAGAACCAGCTGACTTGTACATCTACTCAGAACTGTATGTAATTCTATGAATAACATGAAATGGTCCTATGAAGATGAGGGATACAGAAAGCCCTCCGTAAGTGTATGACACTTGGGTAAACTTTTCAGGCTTCTGACAGTCATTGCCAAGATGTCCTGTCTGTTCTGACCTTGCATGGTTACTACTGCCACACCCTCACCTCTGCACTCTTGGGCTTCTTATTCTCAGACTTTTCCAGAATGTTATGTTCCTACCATCATAGCTGTGCAGAGGCTGTCGTCCCAGCTAGAAATCTGCTCCCTCAGAACCTACCAGGCACTTCCTACGCATCTTGCAGAGCCAGCTCCGGCTGTTCTTCCATCTCCCTTCTCCTGATAGCCACCATCGGGCTTTACACCTTGTAATTTAATGAATGCAGAACCTGTATGGGAATGATTTGGTGTGTCCCCATCTGAGCTCTTTAGAATTCTGTGAATTCTTTACGAACAGGGGGTGTTTTTCTTTTTAAATTTTCAATGCCTGCAAGCATCTAATAGACGATCAATTACCATAAGTTGAATTTAATTTGTTAGATTGTAGAGTAGAAATCCAACCCCCTTCTACTGACACAGAAGTAGCACTCAACCCCCCTTCTTGTGCATTTTCGTTGGTCTAAAGCGGACCTTTTCCTGCCAGCTGATGCCTATGTATCTTTAGGTATCAGAAACGTAAGTCTAAAGCTATATACGGCTGCCCAAAGGCTGAGGATGCAAGGAAAGCCATAGAGGGACAGAGTTTAGCCACGTGAAAACCATGAATATCAATTGTCAGCCTGAGTTCTCGCCTGGGTGTTCTTATCTAGTCCAGGATGACCAGCTGGGCGAGCTAATTAGCCCTGGAGTCTTGCTTATCTTCTAAGTCATCCAGCTCCCCACACATAATCAATTCACAGCTATCAAAAATGATGTAGTAGAAAAGAAAACACTTCATAAAACATGTGCTCTGTCGATTTTAATAAGGGTTACACATAGTCTGTGAAGGAGAATTAGGCAGAAAACACAGAGCAGTGTATGTCCTGCGATCAATGTGGTTTTGGTTTTTTTGTTTTTATTTTTGACACACTAATCAAGGGAGAATTGTATCCAGAAGTGATAATGTAAAGGCCAAACGTTTTTGGCATTTTGATCATATTCTCTTACACGTTCTTTTCAAAAGTTCACTAGAGGCTATGCTTAAAAGAGATATTTGGATGTAATCACTTATATAGCTCTTAGAATGTTCCCAGAGATTGCTTTTAAATGTTCTGCTCTTATTTCAGAAGCCCTTAGAAAATACCCGATAGTGGTATAGAGTTAGGAGGAACCATGGAGTTCCTCTGACCTGAGCTTCTTCCCTGTACACTTTTCCTAAAAACTGTGATGCAAGTTAAAAACAATCAATTACAACATAAAATTCCTTTCTTTGAAAATGAAATAGAAAACTGCAGAGATGTAAATGCATGTGCACATTTGCCCTAATGAAAAATTACCAACACGTAATTCATATTATAGCCTGATTGTAAGTTGTGCACTTAGATGCCTCTTGAAAAGCTGAGTTTAAAAAAATAAAAGCAAAACAAGCCATTAAATGTGGCAAATGGTTTTCTCTATTGATTTTTCTTTTGATCTGTTGTAAAGTACATTCCAAGACAATTTCTATCAGGCACATATTTGATAATTAACTTGAAGTTAAAAATGAAAGAACAGAAATTAAATTATATCAAACAACTCATGAAGTACACTATGTGCTATATGCTTTTATTTATACTAACTCGTACATAAAAGGTTCACGTAAATACTAAGGAGGATGGGTTTCTTTCTATAATATTTAACTTTTGTCTACACATTTTGTAATTCACATTAACTAGTCAAAGTGAGGTTTTCCAATCTTAATTTGCCTAATATGGAAATTAATGAAAGCTTTTACATATTTTATTTTTGATATTTTTAAAACTATATTGACTTTGTAATTAAAGTTGCAGAGACTACTTTATAAGAAAATGGGGTAGAAAACGACAAGAAAAAACAAATCACTTTCCTCTTTTAAAAACTATCATTCTTTAGGCTATAGATCATTCTATAAAAAATCTATATCAATTAAGCATGCATTCTTGTCATCCATATAATTTATATTGATTGTACAAAAATGAAACTTCGTGCAATATTAAGTACTTGATGCACTTTGGGCGTGGAAACAGCAATAAGGTACATAGTCATGAAATAGAAAGGAAGTGAGAACAAACACAAACCAATCAGAGATCATGTTTAAATATTCCCACACCTTATGAATCAGTGAAAGTCACGTATATCCTGAACAGAGTTGTGTTATTAAAATGTAACATAAATACTAACACTTTCCAAACACTTCTATGTACCAGTTCCTGTTACATGCCATGGGTGCAAATTTGATTAATGTAAACCCTATTACTATGTTTTGAGAATTTGTAGCTTGGTGGAAAAGAGTTAAGAACTGGACAAAGATGTACTTAAAACAACTGCTATGATGGAGGTAGGTACACTTGCAAGATGGTGCACCTAGAGTTCTCACTGTGGATGTAGTACTTGAACTGAGACCTCGGGAGCCTAGGACTACCACGATCAGCCACAAGCACTGTTCTGTCCTTATTTAATTTGGGAAGGCTTCTATTGCTTAGGCAGAATGCATGAAGACACCATTGTAAGAAAATAATTTTCCTACTTCACGTAGTTTGACTTTCCTGAGTGGGCTTGGCTTCCATGGGATGGCTGTGGCCTTCCCTCTGTTTTCTTGCCAGTTTGGCCCCTCCTGGATACCCAAAGGGCCTCTCCCTGTTCTCCTATCTGACTTCTGTCTCTGCAGAACGCACTCCTGGCTACTCACTCAAGTGTAGCTTCTCACTAGGGCCAAACCTGAACCATGCTGAGGTCCTGAATCAACTATCCTCAGTATCTCCTGGGAAGGAAGTTTCTCTGGACACCAAACTTTATCTCACCTCAGCTGGGACCATGTGCCAAGCACTTCCTTAACAGTTTAAAACATTCACTGCTGGCCTTTAATTCAATAGCAGGCATAGTTCCAAAATCAAGGAGCCAAATATACTTGAAGGAAAAAAGAAAAGAAAAGAAAAGTCAGGAAAAGAAAAGAAAGAAACAAAGAAACAAAGAAAGGAAGGAAGGAGGGAAGGAAGGAATCAAAAAGAAAGAAAGAAAAAATAATTTTGCTTATCAGGGTCCAATTAAATTCAAATGAAGACCAGGCTTGAAGAATTCCTGAACAGACAAAACCAGTTTGCTGTCATAAGTAATTTCAAGCTTGCTTGATTTGTAAACATAAGGGAAACTTAACTTGAGCTATTTCTTATAAATACCTACATTAAAAGAAAAAACAGAACTTAAGCTCAACCAATCAGAAGTAGCCAACAAATCTATAATTACATAACTAAGGGCTTTTCCCAATGAGATATACCAACTAAGGTCACTGTGTAACTGTAACCAATCAAACATTTTCTTTTCTTTGCTTCCATGTACATCCTATAAACACCTCCCCGTCGGTGGAGCTCTTGAGCCACTTCTGGCTTGCAGCTTCCTGATTCATGAATTTTTTTGTGTGTTCTCATAAACTCATTAAAATTTTATTGTGCCTCAGTTTAAGATTAGCTTAACATGCATCCTGTGCATAGAAAAAGGCTGTACAGAGAGACCCTTTCTTCCTGGGGCAACAGAGCCAGAAAAAAAAAAAAAAAGAAGAAAAAAAAATATTAAAGAGATCCTTCCTCTTAGACATGAAAGTTATAGAGGAAGATACTTCCTGTGATTAAATGCTGTAGGTATGCAGAGCTATTTGAAACTGGTAAAGTCAGGAAATTGCTGATGGGATGTCAGATTTCTTTATGGATATGAAGAAGCCTTCCTGAGAGAACCCTGACTAGAAGACAGTTGTTTGTCTCCAATTTATGAGATGTATTGGGGAAAATAAACAGTCTATTAGGCATGCAGTGTGAAAAAGCAAGGGACAAAGTCAATGACAAAACAAGGTTTCCTAGGTAGATGTGGCATTTTAGAATTACCTATAGTAAGTAGAACGCAACAGATGATGTAGTTTAAATTTATCTCAAACTGAAAGCGGGAAAGGTAACATAAAGGATTATTAGATTAATATTCTCTATATACCTTGTTTATTTTAGTCCCTGCTATATTCTTAGGAAACAGGTAATATTAATGCACTTCATAAGATTAAAAAAAAAAAACTGAGGCTAAGGAAAATTGTGCGTGTGTATGTGTATGTTGGTGTGTGTCTGGTGTGTGCGTGTGTGTGTGTGTCTGGAGTGTGTGTGTGTGCATGTGTGTATACAATCTCGCATGGCTGATATGTTGGGGGACAGTGTTTAACTGTGGGTCTGTCCAAGCAACTCAGGGTAACATAAATTATACCAAAAGCCCCAGCCGCCCTGAAAAGTTTGGTGCACGATGTGATGCACCTTTCAGTACCCTCTCTCTCTCCTGTTTTTTTTTTTTAATCTATTTAGACATGTTATATCTAATAAAGACATTAAAATAACATTTTAACTTCACCTAATCTTGTGTAATATTTGATAGCAGCATTTATTTGAAATGGGCACTGTGCTTTAACACTATAGATAATTTATGCCATTTTTCATCCTCCTTGGGAAGAACACTGCTCCCAAGAAAGTGTATTTATGCTCTGTTCTCATTCCTGATTTCTCTTGGGCTCCCTCTCACTTCAGCTCTTCTCAAAGGTATTGGTTCCAATTCACACTTTAAAAAAAATCTTTATGATTCTACATTTCCCTGCTCTCTTGCCTCCTCTCTTCAGAGCCACCATCCACTGTGTTTCAAAGTAGTATTTGACGAAATCGTCTTTTCATTTACCATCCCATTTCTTTGATTTTCTTTCCTTTCATATCCTCATTAGTGGATAACAAAAACAAATGAGCTAAATGCATTATTTTGTAAGAAAGTCGCAGAGTTACTGGAAAGATAACCAACTGTACACTATTTCTAAACATTGCTTGCATCAGATTTTTAAAGTTCTTCACTATTAACACAATAGCCAAGATTCTCAAGTCACTAGTCTCTTCCTCTCTTAACGATAGACATTTATATACAAAAGCAAGTTCACTTGGATATTTGAAAACAACTTTTCCAAAAGGAACCTCTTAACTGGTCCATCAAAATAACTCCTTTTTCAGCTAGTTAATGGCTCTGCCATCTGCCCAGCCACTCAAATTAGAAACCTCCAACCTTCTTGTTTCTTTCCTGTCTTCCTCTGTCCAATGTATCCTTTAGTTTATTGAAATCCTCCAGAAAAGTAATTTACAAATACTGTCTTAATGCTAAGTTTTCATCCTGGAGTTGCTGTTTAAAATATGAAATTGAACACACATGTTTTACTAAAAACTCGGTTGAATCTCATTGCTGATAAAGTTTAAAATCCTCAACAGAGCACACAGACCCTGATACTCTCTACTCAACTTGTGCATGTAACTCCAGACACTCTTTCCTCTAAGTATCCTATTCTTCTGCCAGCCACGCTGAACAGCTTTTTTTCCTGACAAGTGAATTGCACTTATCCATCTCCAGAAAGAGACCTAGCAGAATTCTAGACACAGAGACACTCAATTAATCAATGTTTATTAATGTAAATGGTATATTTTGAGTTCTCCACCAGTCAAGCTGGACTCGGCTTTTCTTTCTCAAACTTGTATGTTTATCTGTGCCTCTCTCACAAATGACTCACAAGACAGGCAAGAGGAAGAGGTCCTCTGTGCGTCTTTCAAAAGGGTTGGCCATTGATTTCTGTAGCAGGTGGTGCATGGTTCTCACTAATGCAGTGGACTAAGATGGCAGAATAATAAAAAAAGGAGATATGAAGAAGGCAGATGTGACGTCTAAAGCACTCTGTGGGACATAGAAAATTAGACCATTCTCCCCCAAGTGCCAAGGGTCACTCTGACAGCGCTAATGAAACCCACAGGTATCGTGGACACAGCCGTATGTGATTAGTGATTTGATGGAATTGCTCTACGCTTTAGAGTCAGTGAAAGCTAAATATAAAGTCAGGAATCACCACTTAATTTACAGCAAGTCCTTGGGAAAGTCTTAATTAACCTTTCTCATCCTGATTTCTAAAAGAAAAATGGGGATTGGAGTTTTCACCCTGGGTTACAATGAAGGTTAGCAGATAATGCTTAGCACAGAATCCAGCACATGATAGTAGATACAGGAAAGGGTTATTTTTAGTCTTTCAACAAATGTCAGCAGAAACATTATATTTCAAAGTCTAATTATGCTATTGATACCAGTAACCATTTTAATTATTTGGACATTTTTGGAGACCCACTTTATAAGATACAAATTAGGTCCAGTGGACTAGATCTAATAATATTTATATTTATACTTATGACTATATCTTGTGTGCCTGAAAATTAATTGTAATATGTTACCAAAAATTGAATAGTAATTTATAATTTTAAAACCCTTAGTTTATTATTCTTTTAATCAATGAAAAACCATGGGATTTGAGTTATAAAAATCTACTAAAAATTAAATATTAATTATATCCCTTAAAATATGTATTTAGTCAAATAACTTAATTTCTCTAAAGACTGGGATAAGAACGTTAATACTATGAATAACAAAAATTGCTGGGAACTTGGTAAATTAGTGTTGTCTCTTTTTTCTTCCATTCTGAATTACATTTCTCCTTAAACAATTGTCCATAGGATTTTTCTGGAGGAAAAATTGAAAAGTACTTTGTAGTTTATTCTGGTAAATGATAACATATAGCAAAGGTCAAAAACCTCCAATAGAGAAGTCATTAAAAATAGTTTTCTCAAGATTTCAATATTTTATTGTGATTTCAGAAAAATGTACAAAAGCATGCTGATTTCCCTGTCCCTTTTCCACTGTGTGCACGTTTAAGAAATGTGTTTGGTTATAAACATTTCCCAGTTGGCACCCTGGGAGATTTCCTGCTCGTTTGAGCACATTGAACAATGAGCATTCCATGAAGCTGCATGAATATCGCTGCAATCCACTTGTCTGAACATCCTAATATAAACTAAATTTCATAACAAAATAAAACAGCAACAAAAATCATAAAACAGAAATGAATAAAGCAAAATATAAGCTCTTCAGCAGGAATATGTAACTTCCCATGAGTGATTTTTCTCCTTTGTAAAATGACAACAGTAGTTATGTCATATGGCTATTCCAGGATTAAGTAAATTCATTTAAAAGTGCTTAAATTAGCGCGTGGTACCAAGTAAGTACGTAATAAATGTTAGCTAAAACACAAAACTTAGTGATATCAATTCAGATCTATTTCTTTTATTTAAGTTTCAATTTTTTCCTCTTGCTGGAAATTTTCCAGTAGGTATGTGGTATGCTGCTTTTCTTTTTTATTTCTTTCTTCTTTTTTTTTTTTNTTTTTTCTGAGATGGAGTCATGCTCTGTCTCCCAAGCTGGAGTGCAATGGCACGATCTCAGCTCACTGCAACCTCTGCCTCCAGGATTCCAGTGATTCTTGAGTTTCAGCCTCCTTAGTAGCTGGGATTACAGATGGCTGCCACTAGGCCCGGCTAATTTTTGTGTTTTTAGTAGAGATGGGGTTTCACCATGTTGGCGAGGCTGGCCTTGAACTCCTGACCTCAAGGCCTGCCTCACCCTCCCAAGGTGCTGGGATTACAGGCATGAGCCACTGCACCTGGCCTGGTATGCTACTTTTCAATTATGAGAGAGAAGTTAAAAGAGACTGATGATGATGGCAGGGGGAGGAATTTAGATTCAAAATGAGAACAGGGATGAGGTGGTATGGGGAGAGAGAGGTCATGCTTATTTTGTAGTTTGTAAACACATCCAGATGTGAGTAATATGTATATACCGTGTAATATGTTTACAATGATGAACATATGTTTATGTTTACAATGATGCACATATTCAACTTATTCAACTTTTTCAAGTTTGCTACAAGCTCTTTTATTAACTGTTTGTGAAATCGAAAGCATATAAATTATTTTTTATTTGATAGATAAACACATTGAGCATTCCGAGCTGAGGGCAGGTAAACCCAGCAACAGAGAGATCTTGAGTGTAAGTCAAGTCTTACACTGCTGAGTCAAATTTTTTTTACTCTTTATCATGGCCACCTCCATATAAATGACTGTGTATTAATATGTGTACATTTATATATGTATACATATAAAATTATTTTATATACTTGTGTGTATTTATATTTTATATAGTTGTATATAATTTTATATAATTGTACTTTAGTCTCTCTGTGAAAAATATATAATATTTTCTAAACATATAAATGTATTTGCATAAAAAGTTATTTGAGTGAGTAAAATTTTATATTAAATAAGCTACAACTTGAAAATTTTAATTCAAGTCACATAGAGTGTAATCAATAACAACATATTAACCAATATGCTATAGCAGGAAAAACGAACATTTCTTGAAATTTGATAGAGTGGATGAGCTTTCTACTTTTGTTTTATAGCATCTGCATGCATTTTAGACAACGGAATTACATATTTTCTAAAAGTGTGTTTTAACTCTGGTGTTCATTCTCGCATGCATTATACTATATTAGCAAGTAGCTTAACGCATGTTAAGGTGCAAAATTGTGTCTCCCCAGTCAGTTACATAATCCCCCCTTCTATTAAAACTTCTGAAGAAACATTAATGATATATTTGATTCTGAGTTCTTCATTTGCAATTGCAAAGAACCGAAATCTTATTTTTCGACATATTCTAAAAGGCTGCTCTGTATATCAGGGGCTGGAGAAAGCAGGCCTTGCCTGAGTCAAGGGCAAGCACACGCTCCTGCTCGAGTTCCTCCAGCCAAGGAATGGCAGCAGGGTCAAATGGCTATGACATCATGGATATGAATCTCTCCACCAATCATGAGTGATAATTCCAAGTCAACCTTTTCACAGACTTATATTTTTGCATGAATTCTCTTTTATTGGACCACACTGGGAAGTGAACAGATTATGATATTAAACACAGAGTGATACATTTACAATCCAGGTCGTATTTCAATCTAATTTAAACCTTAGCTGAAGGCTTCTTAAGTAGGCATGGTCATTAAAAGGAGTATCTTTATCAAATCAAAAGTAAAATAAATCTGATTTTATAGCAGATATAGACATTGGTTGAAAAATTAATCCCTGGTCCTTTTTTCCCAAACCAGAAAAATTTGGGTGAATGAAAACATGCTAGGCTTTAGACAAACCTTTGTTTCAAGTAAAGTGGACTTTTGCTCTAAGTCCTGTGTTGCTTTTCTTATCTATTTTTTTATACATTGGACTTGAAAAGTCCTTGCCCAGAGCTGGTGTGGGAGCTCATGTATTGATAGCTGGAGGCTTGATGGTATTCTAAAAAAAGGCGATGCCATAGATGATATTAATTCATAGTAGCAACTTTCTACCCATCACACACATGATTGTATTTCACACAACTTGAACTTGGTGATGATACCCACCTGTGTAAAGTCCTAAGCACAGGACTCAGGCAGAGGGGATTCTCTTCTGGGAAACCAGAGCACCAAGGGCAAAGTGAAAATAACACAAGGAATCTGACCCAGGGGTGAACACAGTGCAGGAATGGGGAATTAAACAAATAAATAAAAGTCAGGTGTCACTTAGATGCAGGAATAAAGAGGAAGCAGACAAAGGTGAAGATGCAGGGAGAAATTCTGGGTGGGAGCCATCTGCTCCTGTGGAGGGGTCTGGCCAGTGAACAAAGAGCATTACAGTAGCATGGGGTGCTCGCCACACGGGGACTGGATGAACCCGTGACTCCAACTTGAGCTCCCCCACATGGAGGCTATGTGCACAAGCTGACCCTGACTTTACACGGTTTCCAGTTTCTGGGAGGGAAGCAGTCAAGAAGAAGGTGAAGCACAGGTTTGGAGCTGGACTGCTTGGGTTAGCGTCCCAGCTCTGCCGTTTACTAGGTTTGGACAAGCAGCTTACATCCTCTGTGCCTTTATCTCTTCGCCTATAACATGGGAAACTAATAATAGTTACTTCAAAGCCTTATCAAAAGAATCGAATTATTCCAAGTGTGGCATTAATGATGATAAGGATTTGGAAGGTGCTTCATTTTGGTGGTAGGTTGTTTCCACGAAACTTTTCTTTTGCATTGTTCAGTCACAAGTAATTGCTTTTGAGAGAAGGATGTTTTAGTCTTTAAAGTTTGAGTTCCAAATGTCTTTCTTAGCAGAGGGTGTGTCTAAACTAATATTGTCACATAGATACATTAATTAAGGAAAACGCTTCTCTTAAGTTAATCCAGCCCCCTTTTTCAAGGCAGAAGCATGACAGGTCCTCAAATAATGTCATTTTGTTCAATGTCATTTTGTACTAAAGTTGATGAGAATAAACATTGCCCCCAGCCAGGGCAACTGTCTGTGTGGGTTTTCTGCAGGCACTCGAGTTTCCTCCCACGTCCCAAAGTTGTGCATGTTAGTTTCATCGACGTGTCTAGGTGGTCTCCTTCTGCATGAATTGAGTGTCTGTGTTTGGGGGCGTGCGATGGGACGGCCTCCTCTCCTGGGCTGGTTCCTGCCTTAGACCCTGAGCTGCACAGACAGGCTCCAACCACCTGCACCCCTGAACTGGAATCACCAGGTAAATATCTTATTTATTTTTATTAGCCTTCTTTAATGTATATATACTTACATTTGTTCCAATGTTCAATATTAAAAGTGCTTTGGAGTCTTTATTTTTGAAGTTTGATGATGTTTTTGTGACCAGAAATATGCCATAGGAACTTAAGTCAGGTTCATATCAATTAGCCTACAGTAATATTGACTTCCTTATACATTATTTTGCTTAAAAACCCAGTTTCGAAGTACCTATTTATGACATAAGGAAGGACTTACTGGCAAACTCTTATTCACCATAATGAGGAATTATATAGGCTAAATTCTAGCAAACAGCATCTCATTTTAATAAGTAGAACCACACTGGATGACAGGGGCAGTTTTATTAGAGTAAATTTCAGCACAGTATTTAGAAACACTGCTCATGAATCCAATTCCTGAATTCAACACATATTAATTATGTAACCCTGAACACGCTTAAGCTCCCTGTGTCTCTGTTTTCTCGTCATTAAATAAAAGTTATAATAGTACTTGCCTCATAAAGTTGTGAGGATCAAAAAAGATGCTACATGAAGAGTCTCTAGTATAAGTATTAGCTATTTTTATTGTACCAATTTTGAAGTTTCTGATGCTAAGCAAATTTAGCTGACTTCCCTGAAATTATATACATTTATTTGAAGTAGACTTTAGAGAACTGATGAGTTTCAGCTGTGAACAATCATATCAATCACCAAAATGATTATCGTATTTTCAAATTTCTTGAGACATTTTTATTTAGATTTTTATATTTGGAAGGCACTTTGTTGAGATTGAATAATAACTATAGTTGCAATGTTGCCAGTGTCTGAAAAAATGTCTACGTATCCACATAAGTGGAAGGCATCAGCTCCAGATCTGCCACAATCATTTCAGAAGGTTGGAGACTATGCTGGAGACAGAGTTTCCAGGACTTCAGATTGTTTACTGGGAACCTCATCAAGGCTCTGCAAAACAAGCAGTCTCCAGAACTGGAGGCAGCACAGAGGAACAGGGAAAGAAACGTACACGAATTCAACTTGAGCACTTTCTGTGCTTGAATTGGGCACCCTGCAGAGCATCCCTGTACCTTCCTGTCCACCAGTAGGAGGCCATAGTACCCTCGAGTCACCTTACAGCCGTGCTGTGAAGAATAATGTCATGTTGAGTGTGCTGTGTAGACCCTCAAGTAACGCACACTGTAAAGAATAGAGAACCCGGGCATGGAGAGCATCTCCACTCAGATCCAGGGTCTATTTCTGCCCCCAGGCACCTGATTAAGGCAGTGGGAAAGTTACTATGTAATATTCAGAATTCCAAGAGGGAGTTAGCAAGAAGCCAGGGGAGACAGAGAGGAAAAACAGCCCAGCTTAGGAGGCCCAGTCTGGCCCCTCCATGGAGAATGACAATGGGATGGCCTTTTGGCAGGATCTTCTCCAGGGATATTCGGCAGACCTTGGTCAACAATCAGTAGGGGAGTGACTTACTTGGAGGCTTGGAGGTTTGGAGGTTCGTATAAAAATAGTGCTTAGAATAGCTGATCTGTAATAACATAAGCATTCATGCCAGCGTTAAAGACACTCAGTAAATTATAATTATTAGTATCATTAATACAAAACTACAATGCGGTAAAGCTCCCAGTGGAATGAACCATGTGCTTTAACACAGAAAGGAGAGTAATAATTATGGGTGGGTGGGAGGGAAACTGGGAAAGCTTCATAGGAAGGATGATTTTTCATCAGAACCCTAAAATACATTAGGACATCCTAATTTATACATTATATATATATATATATATATACACACACACATATATACACACACACATATATATGCACACACATATATACATATATATATGTGTGTGTGTATATATGTATTAAGAGGTTGAGTGTGCCCTAGACCAAAAAAGCCAAATAGGGAAGGAAATATGCTTTGGCTTAAGATGTATTGCGTCCAAGGAGACAGCAATGTATCTGTATTAGTCTGTTTCACATTGCTATAAGGAACTACCTGAGACTGGGTAATTTAAGAAGAAAGAAGATGTAATTGACTCACAGTTTCACATGCTGTATAAAAAGCATGGTTAGGAACTTACATTCATGGCAGAAGGTCATAATTAGCAAGGGAAGTGAGCACATCTTTACATGGCAACAGGAGAGAGACAGAGAGAATGAGAGAGAGAGAGAAAGAGCATGAGGGCATGAAGAGAAAGGTGCTACACACTTTCAAACAATCAGATCTCATGAGAAGTCCACCCAGTGATCCAATTACCTCCAATCTGGCCCCACCTCCAACACCGGAGAATTAAAATTCAACATGAGATTTGGGTGGGGACACAGAGTGAAAGCATATCAGTGTCCAAGATAAAACTTTCCATTGAACTACATGTGGATCAATATTTGGCTGGAGGAGAATTTAATTAATTTAAATAATTTTTGTGAGCTTTATTGAGATATGATTGACAAATACAAGTTTTATAAGATGTAAAAATAAGATGTAAAATGTGGTGTTTCGATATAAGTATGCCTTATGTAATGATTTTCAGAGTCAAACTAATTAATATATTTGTCACCCCCCTTTATTCGGTAAGCACACTTAAGATCTGAAAAATTCAAATATACGATACTTTAACTATGGTTACATGTCAATAGCATTTATTTAACAAGTAAAAATGCTTACAGGTCATCTCCTAAGAGTCACCCACTGTTTCATACTTTAAAGTTACATCAACAGCAAACCGTGAATAGACCCGAGGTGATACTAGATGGTGGATTGATATCATCCTTCAACCAAAGGATGCTGCCACATCTTCTACTGTGGAAAACAGATCCCAAATGCCAGTCACATCTCCTAGAACAAGATTAAAGGCCCTGGTGGACTTGGTTATCTAAACCACCAAACGGGCTGACTCTGATTGGACTCTGAGGCTACACTGAGGAGTAGTCCACCCCCAGATTAATCCCCAGAAGGCTACTCAAAAGCTACAAAAAAGATCTAGTCAGTGTCCAGCTGTAGATACAGATTAAATGATGCCAAAGCTTGTCTCTGCATGAGTTACCTTGTAAAAATACCAATATTTAACTTTACCAGTATTGAAAAGCTTTATGGTTGATTAGTGATAGATTTGAGAAAATCTAAAGCAGAGTCCTGTGTGAAAGCAGTGAAAGATTTTCTGTAAGGAGGTGTTTTTTTTTTTTTTTTTTTTTTTTTTTTTTTTTTTAAAGCCAATGCACAAACATCATCAGCATTTAAATTAGACTTTGAGGACTAAAGGAGAGGTCTGAATTAATGTGGTTATTCTTGGAGCTCAGTGCCTGTGCCTGGCATCTCGGGGGATGCTGGTTTTGAAGACTGCATTCCAGATCTAATGTCCTGGTGTTTGCATTTAGTGATTTTGAACCTCTGTGTAGTTGAGACACTGAAAGAGAGAACAAAAGAACGAAAAATAAAAATGTAAATTAACTTATTTAACACAGAGCCAAAATTCTTTGATGTTAGGTAATTGCTCAATATACCAAGATAAGCAAGAAATTATCAATTCATTATTTTGAAGTGTCTGTTAGGCTGTGTATATTGACTATTTTCGAAATTATGTATGCCTAAAAAATACATCTATATCTATAAACTGGTTTATAAGCATGATTTATTTTTTTCATGTATACTGTAACAAATTTTATTAGCATTTAGGAAAATGGCATATTCTAAAAATGGTGACCCTGACGGAGGCTCTATCATGTAGCTCACCTGTAATGCCCTGTGTTGGAAAGGGGCCCAGGGCTGGCTGCATACATACTCAAGAGCCACTGATGATAAATTGATGCATTTCCATTTGTGTGTGTTTGTGGGTGACGGTTGACACTAACTGACACAAAAGAAAGACCCTTCCTCCCTTAAGTTAAAGCATTCATGTTTTGAAGAGAAGGGCTGGCTTTCAGGCCTTTGCATCTTGGAGAAAGAGATTATAAAATTGAGCCTCCCTCCCTGTATGCTGCAGTTCAAAAAGACCCGGCTTTGAATAACTTAATCTTTTGCAGATCTCCTTTTATTTGCTGACCTGACAGGTGACGAGAGAGCACTGATACTGCAAAGCAAATTAAAATTAAACACACAAGTAGTAAAAAGCTTTTGCTGTCAAAGCAGAAACCAGGAGAAAGGTGCCTCCATTACAGCACTGTGTTAGCCCCCTAGAGACCAGACCAACTTGGGCCCTGCAGGCTGGAAGATACTGAGAATAATCCAGAAGCCAGCACGAGCAGAATCTGGATTGAGGTATGTTCCAGTTTCGGAGAAAGAAGACAATGATATAAGCTGGGCATGGATAAAATCGGCACCTAACTATTTCTGCTAGAGTGGGGCCTGTGTTCTGGGCATGGTCCAGATTGGGTGGTACCACACGCCTGGGGCAGTCAGGAGAAGTCACACAAGTGCTGAGCTCTAGTCTGAATGTTCTGGGATGCTGGTCTATATCCTAGGGCTAGGAGAGTTCATCCAAACCACCTGGGAGACTTTTTAAATTAGAAGTTTCTTCCTCCTCGTTCTTGAACTCCTTCCCCCAGGAATTATAAACGAGTGTATTTCAGGGAGTGACATGGCAGTCTGTTCATAGTTTGTACATATTCCAAAGTAACCATCTATTAATGGTTCCCCACTCCTATGTAACTTCCAGTTCAGTCGTTCTCAATCCTGGCTGCAAATTGGAATCACCAAATAAAGTTGGAAAATCTACTGATGGCTAGTTCTCCCCACTGAGGCTTCATTTTATTGGTTTGAAGCAGAGCCTAGGCGTTAGTAAAACCTCCCTTATGACTGCAAGCAATCCATATTGAAAACTGCCTTTTCTGATGCATGTGTACCTTCAATAATGTACAGACAGAAGAGAAGATTGCCCTCCTTTTCTAAAGAACCCCAGTGACACAGAATCTCTCCATCATTATGAAGCCAATTCAGTTTGGAGAGTCCAGTAGCAGAAAAAAAAAAAATCTTTTTTTTGAAACAAATCAGATTCTGCTTCATGGCCTAATTGTCATGGTCCTGATTCTTCCCATGGATTAAATCAGCCCATGAGCCCTTAGTACATATCTCTGCTTTAGCTGATGGCACCTCCATAGGCTGGCCACACTTTCTTCATAGTTCTAGGGCAGTAAGCAAGGCTGGAAGGAGATCTTGTTCAAGCATACAAGTTTATTTGGTGCCTATTAGCTTTCAGGTGCACCAGGCTTTAGGAAAACAGGGCAGACATGATGGCACAGTCTTACCAGTCTAGGATTGAAAACATCCCCGTGCCCATGGAGGCAGCTCTGTAGTCAGCCTGGGCTCCAGTCCCAGCTGTGCCTTAATCAGTCTGTCACTCCAGGCAAGCTATTTTTCTGAGCTTCAGCTCCTCTATCTATAAAGTGGTGATAAAAACACAAATATTTTGGGAATATTATTATGTGTCAGATAATAGAAATTCAAAAAATATGTGACTAGATATCCAATTTAGGAAAAATATACAGGTAAGCCACAACGCACAATGATAATGTATCGTAGGAAGTGATTCTAGAAGAATTGAGAAAGGGAAGGACAGAATGATTTTCATGTACTTCACGCCTGGACACATTACATCAAGTAAACTGGTAATCAGGTTGGCCAACGCCGAGGATGTAATACCTACTGACGCCTTGCATAGCACTAACTCAATGAACTAGATGAGATAATGTGCATGAACTTTGTAGGCCTACTATAGATATTAGTTGTCATCCTATTGCCTCAATTGCTCTTATTCCAAAATGGAGAAGGCTGACTCTGGACCTGAGAACAGATGTAAATCCTTCAGAATGCTGAAAAACCTTCCAAACTATAGGACTGTACCCTGGGATACGGATACCTACAGGTCACTGCAGGAACTGTAGAAACATGACACCTGCTTTTGGATGAGGGTGACTGTGTCTTCCCATTTTAATCTTCTAACACACAGCTTCAGCCCTATTGCTTCCTCTGCAAACAGTTAGTGGCTTTTGACCACTGTAAAATAAACCCAGATAGTTACACAGATAGTACTGATTTATTTAACAATAAATATATTTGTAAATGTCTATATTGTCAGTCTTTTCAAAACATCATGCAATGTTCCACTTCCTTGCACTAGGTAATTAATCTTCCTTATTTGAAATACTTTCCTCTAAGTTTTGCTGATCACTCCTATCTTTACATTAAATGATGCTTCTTAACCTGGGCTATATATTAGAATCAACTGGAGCACATTGAAAAATACTGAGGCCTGTGCTGAGGTATGGTCAGTGGGATTTTTGAAAGCTGCTCAGTAATTACATTCTACATTCAGATTGAGCCTCAGTGCCTCACAGCTGGGATAAACCTTCAGTTTTCTCTAAGCACAGCAACTGTAGTGATGGCTCCTACATCTGAATTCCAACAGTGTTTACTTCTCAGAAACACTAATTTCAGACAGTTTCACAGTGTAGTTATGTAAAGAAAGTGCACTAGGTCAAATCAGGTATACATTCTAGGTTGTATTATTTCTACCATAGCAGGTAGAAATCGTTGAAAAGTGAATCCCTGAGCCTTCATTTCCTGATTTATATTAAGATAAGAACATTGTATTAGATGATTTCTAAGTGGCCTCACAGATTAAGTCCGTATTTTGAAAGTCAGCATCTTGTCTTCTAAACTAATTTGCAATTTCCTGGAGGGCAGGGACCATATCTCAGGCTGCTTTTGTTCCTCAAAAGCAGTGGAAGGTTTCAGTTAAAAGAGAGATCTTATTTTTCCTGTGCCTGCTCCATCACAAGTTTCTAGAGGAAGCCCATTCTCTCAATTTCTTTAGTTGTTACTAAAATAATGACCCACCATTCTTAGCTCCCACGTCATCTTTGGAACTATCTGTTATAGGCACCATGTGTTAGGCACTACAATAATCACGTTACATCCATGACACATGTTCAAATATAATTATAACTCTGAGGGTGGATATTATGTCATCCAATGTTTGTGGGTTGATTTCCAAATTAGTCCTATTTGCATATATTACTTTTTCAATAAAAAGAGAATTATGATAGCATGATGGTACAGAGCTCCAGTGACCAGATATGTTGGTGAAAACTATTAAAAAAAATGTAAGTTTCCTGGAAGTGGTACTAAGTACAAGTAGCAAATAAAGAAACGTCTCTTCAAGAACATTTGCAACAATCAGTGAGGAAGGACAGAGTCTGTGTTATTTGAAACCAAGATGCTACAGCTCAGTGAGGTGGACTCTCCACTCCAGACTGCCAATCTACCACGGGCAGGAGGGGCCACAAAAGCAGTGTGTTTACTGGAGCTGTGGGCATGGGTATTTCAGGTATTTCTTGCCAGTCAAAAGTTCCTAGAGGAGGGTCATTATACCAGTTAAACTCCACATATGGCTTATGTCCTACTAACTCAACTCCTTACATCTTACTGAGAAGCTGCTAATCACCAGCTTCAGGCATTTTCTGTATATTGGAAGACCACTTTTCCCTGGCTCCAGATGTGAGCAATTATTATTTTAGAGAAACAGTTTAACAACCTCCTGACCATCTCCTGATGGTTTCTTTACATTCCTTGGGCGGCGGGGGTGGGGGGGCGGTTCCTGCCCTGCTCACTTCTGCCTAGCTACCTACTCTTACATCAGGACTCTGATAAAAACGACAGTAAATCCAGTGTCATGAGTATACTGAACTTATTTTCTAAATCCCAAATCACAAAATCAGAATAAATAGTTTGATCAATTTTTTAATTTATGAAATCGTATAATTTCAGATGCATAGTTTAGAAATATTTCCTCTCAGTAAAACATTTATAGTGTCATAAAGATGACTGACCTATTGAACAGGCACAGCTTGTACAAAATTCTTACTAGACTTATTTGTTATTATTATTTTGAGACAGGGTCTCGCTCTGTCACCAGCTTCAGTGCAATGGCGTGATCTCTGCTTACTGCAACCTCCACCTCTTGGTTCAAGCGATTTGTGACTCAGGCTCCCGAGTAGCTGGGACTACAGGTGCCCACCGTCATGCCAGGCCAATTTTTGTATTTTTAGTGGAGACAGATCCTCACCATATTGGCCAGGCTAGTCTCGAATTTCTGGCTTCAAGTGATCTGCTTGCCTCAACCTCTCAAAGTGCTGGTGTTACAGGCATGAGTTACCAAGCCCAGCCCTTTCTAGACTTCTTAATGTAAAATAATATAAAGAGACATGAATATTTGACAAGTCTGTTATGCATTCATGGCATATGAAAAAGGAAAAATCCCTTGGGCATTAGGAAAAATCCCCCAAATCTGATGTCCTTTATTTAAGGGAGTTGACTCTAGAGGTCTTTCACTTCCAGATATTCCACTGGTCATGATGACATTTGCAATAATAATTAAGACTTATCAATTCTAATTTTTTATAAACTTCTTGTGATGGTGATTAAGCTCTTTTCTCCCAGCTCCAAACTAAATCTTTGCTCTTTTGCTATGTGATGTTGCATTGAGGCTCTGCAGATAATTTTTCTGCTGTGCCAGCTGGCTCTCAATTCAGTTTTGGCAAAAAGCTTACAAGAGCAAGGCAGGCAGAAGGAGGTAAGGATTTGTTTTCCCTTCTTTTTACCTGTTTTCCTAGTCCTACAAACATCATCCTAAAATTGCCCCATGCGCCTGTCTGCAGCAGCAGGTGAAGGCACTTAGCAGCTCTTCAATACTCAGAGAGCCAGAGGCTGATCCAGTCTTCTCATAGAGCCCAACCACAACCTTTCCTTGAGGGGTCTTATGTTTCAGCTCCATGCGCCCCTCCTTGAGGCTTCTAAGTTCCAAGAGTACACATCGCGCTTTCTAGTTCTGCCAGTCCTGAAGAGCAAGGCAAGCTAATTCCTGTAGTTGCTACCGCGATGTCTTAGTGTTGTTGTGTTTTTGTTATTTTGTTTTTGTTTTTCTCAGTTCCCTACATAATTTTTTATAAAAATCTGCTTAGGTTCTATTAAAATTATATTCTCTCTCATATATTACATATTTTCTATTAAAATATCTGTGATATTTTCAGTTATATCAGTTATATCTTCAGTTTCCTAATTGAGCCATGACTAATACAGTGCTTTATGTACAAGATCTAATTTAATTTTTCTAATAACCTATCTAAATAGATATTATGCCTATCTTACAGATGAAGCATCACACTATCAGAAAGTATGTTGCTTGCTCTGAAACTCCGAACTTGTTAATGAAAGACCTAGGTCCCGTGTATCTGAGGAATTCCAAAGATCTTGCCCCTAATCACCATCGTAGGGTATTTTCTGATGTGAGACCAGGAGATTCCTGACTTTCTTTGGACACAGCTGTTTGCATCTCTTCCAGACTGTCTGGAATCAGTTTTTACTCTGCACTTCTGCCATGAACATAACTGTATGTTTGGCTGCATAAAACATTCTGAAATAGTTCACCCACATTTTCAGTCTTAGTATATAGGCTGTAGGAAAAAAACATTCTAAATCATAGACAAGATATTTCTTAAATATAGTAATATTTACATTTTAACTTCTCTTTAACCTTTAGTTTTTCAAGAAGCTGAAGCGTTTTCATTTCATGGCTGTTGGAAACCCCATGGATGGATGCTCAGCTTTTCTTCCTTGACAGATGTGTCCTCAAAGTGCACCAACTACGTCCTCTTCAGTGACAGTAGCCATGGCTAAAATGCCAATGTGCTGCGTTCATCACAATCCTCAATTTTAAAATATTTTCGTCATCTCAGAAAGAAATTCTGTAGTTTTTAACTTATACTCCTCTATCCTACTGTCTCCACTTCATCCCCAGCCCTAAGCTATCACTAATCTGCTTTCTGTCTTGATGGTTTGGCCCATTCTGGCCATCTTATATAGATGAAATCCTACAATATTTTGTGCTTCATGACAGGTTTCTCTCAGCATAATGTTTTCAAAGTTCATCCCCATTATGGCATGTGTCAGTACTTAATTCCTTTTTATGGCTAAATAACATTCAATTTTATGGATATAACATATTTTCCTATACATTTCTTATTACGTTGGTGCAAAAGTAATTGCAGTTTGCCACTGAAAGTAATGGCAAAAACAATAACTATTTTTGCACCAAGCTAATAGTTGGTGGACATTTGGATTCTTTCCATTTCTAAGCTATTGTAAATAATGCTGCTATAGATATTTGTGTATAAGCTCTTATGTGGACATGTTTTCATTTTACTTGGGCATGAACCTAGTAGTGGAACTGCTGGGTTATATGGCAATTCTGTGTTTAATCATTTGAGGGCATGTCAGGCTGTTTTCCAGAGTGGATGCACTATTTAACATTCCCAACAGCCATGTGCCAGGTTTTGATTTTTCCCCTTTTGCCAATACTTGTTGTTAGATGACATTTATTTTAGTCATCCTACAAGGTGTAATGTAGTATTTCATTGTGGTTTTGACTTGCACTTCCCTGATGATTAATAATGTCAAGCACATTTTCATGTGTTTCTTGTCCATTTGTGTTATAATTAGTAAAGTGTTCAGGTCCTTTGCTCATTTTTTTTTAAATTAGGTTTTTTTCTTTATCATTGAATTGTAAGAGTTCTTTATATATTCTGGAAACAATTATCTTGCAAATACATGCTTTACAAATATTTCTTACCATCCTGCAGGTTGTCTTTTTACTATCTTAATGGTGTTTTAAAAGGCAAAACTTAAAAAAAAATTTTGATAAAATTCAACTTATACATTTATTTTGATTCTGTGCTTTTTAGTGTCATATCTAGGACTCCTTTGCTATAACTAAGGTCAGAAAGATTTATTTGCCTCTGTTTTATCATAAGAATTTTGCAGATTTTGCTTTTATGTTTGAGTCTGATCCACTCTCAGTCAATGTTTCTGTGTGGTATGAAGCAAGTGTCCAACTTCATCCACTTGCATGTGCCATACAGTTGTCCCAGCACTACTTTTTGAAAAGGCTATTCTTTTCTCACTGAATAATTTTGTACTCTTGTGGATTATCATTTGACCATAAAAACATAGATTTCCTTCTGGGGAGCTTTCAGTTTTATTCCATTGTTCCATGTAATTGTCTTTATGCCAGTTTCACCTTAGCTTAGTTACTATAATTTGTAGTAAGTTTGAAATCATTCAATATACCTTCTCCTACTTGGTTTTTGTTTGTAAATATTGTTTTGGCTAATTTCCCTGAAATCCCATATGAGCTTTAGAATCAGCTTGTCAATTTCTATAAAAAATCAGCTGAGATAGTGATGAAAATTGTGTTGAATCTGTAGATCAGTTTGAGGAATAATACTATCTTAACAATGTTAAGTCTTGTGATCAATGAAACAGGAAGTTTTACTAATTATATACATAGTTCTTAATTTCTTTGGACCATATTTCATAGTTTTTAGAATACGTTTTGCCCTTTTTCTGTTATAATCACTTTAAGTATTGTATTATTTTTGAAGCTATTGTCAATGAAATTGTTATTTTAACTTCATCCCCACAGTGCTTATTGGAATTATTCAAAAAAAAAAAAATTAACTTGCATATTGATCCTGTATCCTTCAACCTTAGTGAATTCATTTATTAGTTTTTTTGGTGAATTCCTTAAGATTTTTTATGTGCAAAGATATGCCATCTACGAATACAAATAATTTTACTCCTCTCTCTTCCCTGTGGATGTCTTATTTCTTGATGTTGACTAATTACCTTGAATAAAATATACAATTTACTGGTGAATGAAAGTAACAGAAGTAGATATACTTTTATTATTTCAGATCTTAGAAAGAAATTATCCAGCCTTTAACCATTAAGTGTAATGTTACTTTCTTTATAGATACTCTTTATCAATTGAAAACATTTTCTTCTGTGATGGTTAATTTTAGGTGTCAACTTGAATGGAGTAAGGGATACCTAGAGAGCTGCTAGAGCATTATTTCTGAAATGGCATTTCTGGAAAACATTAACATTAGAATCAGTGGACTGAGTGAGGAAAATCCATGCTCACTTAATGTGAGTGCTCACCATCCAATCAGCTGAGGCCCAGATAAAAGGTCAGAGGAAAGCAAATTCTCTCCGTCTCCCTCTCTCCCTCTTAGAACTGGGCTTTTCTGCCGTTGGACATTTAAACTTCAGGTCCTCTGGCCTTTGGACTCCACGGCTTACATCAGCAGCCCCTGGGTTCTCATGCCTTTGGATTGAGAATTACACCATCAGCTTCCCTGGTTCTGAGTCCTTTGGACTTAGACTGAGCCACAATACTGGCTTCTCTGGTCCACTAGCTTGCAGATGGCCTATCATGGGGCTTAACCATCTCTATAATCACGAGAAACAATTCTCCTAATATACTTATTATCATATAACTATATCTAAGGCAATACATCCAATTGGCTCTCTCTGTCTGAAGAACCCTGACTAATATACCTTCTTTCCTAGTTTGTTGAGTGTTTTTCATTTTTGTTTTTGACCCAATAATCCCATTCCTGGGTATATGTTTCAAGGAGTATATACATTGCTCTACCAAAAAGACAAATTCATGTGTGTGTTCAACACAGCACTATGTACAATAGCAAAGATGTGGAGTCAACCTAAGTGCCCATCAATGGTGGATTGGATAAAGAAAATGTGGTACATATACACCATAGAATACTACACAGACATAAAAAGAATAAAATAAATACTGTATTTTGCAGCAACATAAATGCACTGGAGGCCATTATCCTAAGCGAGTTAACACAAAAACTGAAAACCAAATATCACATGTTCTCACTTACAAGTGGAAGCTAAACATTAGGTACACGTGAACATAAAGATGGGAACATCAGACATGGGGAATTACTAAAAAGGTAAGAGAAAGGAAGAGAAGGTTTAAATAACTACCTTTTGAGCACCATGCTCACTACTTGAGTGACAGGATCAACCATACCCCAAATCTCATCATGCTGCAATATACCCATGTAACAAACCTGCATATATATACATCTGGAATCTAAAATAAAAGCTGAAATAAAAGCAAAACAAATTTATTGAAATAGTGTACTGTGTTACTTAACAGCCATTCTGACTAGTATGAGATGGTCTCTCATTGTGGTTTTGATTTTCATTTCCCTAATGATCAGTCAGTGACGTTGAGCTTTTTTTGATATGCTTCTTGCCACATGTATGTCTTCTTTTGAGAAGTGTCTGTCCATGTCCTTTGCCCACTTTTTAATGTTTATTTTCCTTGTTAAAAATTCGGATGTTAGTCAGGTGCAATGGCACACACCATGTATTTTTTTCCTTGTTAAAAATTCAGGCATTAGCCAGGTGCAATGGCACACACCTGCAATCCCAGATAATTGAGAATCTGAGGGAGGAGGATCTCTTGAACCCAGGAGCTCAACACCAGCCTGAGAAATATAGCGAGCCCTCCAATTAAAAAAAAAGTTCAATTCAAATATTGAGCCAACTTTGCATTCTTGGGATAAATTTCACTTGATCATGGTAGATAATTCTTTACATAGGTTGGTGGGTTGAATTTCATAGCATTTTGTTCAGGATTTTTGGATCTATATTTATGAGGGATATTGGTCTACAGTTTTTTTTCTTCTCATATTTTCATACAGTTTGGGTATCATAGTAATATTGTTCTCATAAAACAAACTGGAAAATATTATCTCCTTTCTGTTTTTTTGTTTAGTTTTTGAAATGTCTTTGAATAAGTGGTATTTTTGTTTTTTTAACGTTTAGTACAGTTAAGCAATGCAGCCATCTGGGTGTAGGCTATCTTTTGTGAGTAGGTTTTTTGTTTTATTTTGTATTGATTACCTATTCAGTCATTCACCTGCTACACGAATATTCAGGCTCTTTATTTCTTCTTGAGTTAGTTTATTCAGTTTGTGTCTATCTAATAATGTGTCTAAGTCATCTAAGTTATCTAATTTATAATTAGTGCATAATTACTAAAATTAACTGGTAATTCTTTTTATTTCTATAGCACCAATAGTAACCTATGTTCATTCATTA
>NW_016107454.1:2201134-2220126 GCF_001604975.1 Cebus imitator
TTTAGATTCTGATGTACATGTGCAGATTTGTTATATGGATATATTGCATGATGCTGAGGTATGGGATATGAATAATTCCATCACCCAGGTACTGTGCATAGTATCCAATAGTTACTTTTTCAGTACTTGGCCCCCTCCCTCCCTGCTCCCTCAAGTAGCCCCCAATGTCTATTGTTGCCATCTTTGTGTGCATCTGTATCCGATGTTTAGCTCCCACTTATAAGTTATGACATGTGGTATTTGGTTTTTTGTTTCTGTGTTAGTTTGCTAAAGATAATGGCCTTCAGGTCCTGTTCCTGCAAAGGGCATGACCTTGCTCTTTTTATGCCTGCATAATATTCTATGATGAATATGTAACATGTTTTATTTATCCTGTCTACTACTGATAGGCATTTAGGTTGATTCCATGTTTTTGCTATTGTGAATAGTGCTGCAATGAACATACGTGTGCATGTGCCTTTACGATAGAATGATTTATATTCCTTTGGGGATATACCCTGCAGTGTGGTTGCTGGGTCAAATGGTAGTTCTGCTTTTAGCTTTCTGAGGAATCAGTACATTGTCTTCCACAATGCTTAAAGTAATTTATATTCCTATCAATGGTATGTAAGTATTCCCTTTTCTCCACAACCTTGCCAGCATCTGCATTTTTTGACTTTTTAGTATAGCCATTCTGACTGGTGTGAGACAGTATCTCATTGTGGTTTTGATTTTCCCTAATGATAAGTGATGTTGAGCTTTTTTTCATATGCTTCTTGACACGTGTATGTCTTCTTTTGAGACGTGTCTGTTCATGTACTTTCCCACTTTTTAATGTTTTTTCCTTGTAAATTTAAGTTTCCTTTTTTTCTACTTCTTAAAAAAAATTTTTTTTTGTTATACTTTAAGTTCTGGGGTACATATGCAGATCTTGCAGGACTGTTACATAGGTACACACATGCCATGGTGGTTTGCTGCATCCATTCCCTGTGACCTGCACTAGGTATTTCTCCCAGTGTTATCCCTTCCCAATCTCCCCACCCCCTGCTATCCCTCCCCTAGACCTCCACCCCCAACAGACCCCAGTATGTGATGCTCCCCTCCCTGTGTCCATATGTTCTCATTGTTCAACACCCACCTATGATTGAGTACATGCTGTGTTTGGTTTTCTGTTCTTTTGTCAGTTTGCTGAGAATGATGGTTTCCAGATTCCTCCATGTCCCTGCAGAGGGTATGAGCTCACCCTTTTCTCATGGCTGCGTACTATTTCATGGTGTATATGTGCCACATTTTCTTTATCCAGTTTATCATTGACAGACATTTGGGTTGTTTCCAGGTCTTTGCTATTGTAAACAGTGCCGTGATGAACATATGTGTGTATGTGTCTTTTTAATAGAACAATTTATAATCCTTTGGGTATATACCCAGTAATGGGATTGCTGGGTCAAATGGTATTTCTAGTTCTAGATCCTTGAGCAATCAACACAGTGTCTTCCACAATGCTTGAAATAATATTCACTCCCACCAACAGCGTAAAAGTGTTCTTGTTTCTCCACATCCACTCCAACATCTGTTGTCTCAAGATTTTTTAATGATCACCATTCTAACTGGCGTGAGATGGTATCTCAATATGGTTTTGAGTTGCATTTCTCTAATGACCAGTGATAATCAGCATTTTTTTAAATGTTCATTGGTCTCAAATATGTCTTCTTTTGAAAAGTGTCTGTTCATACCCTTTGCCTACTTTTGAATGGTTTTGTTTATTTTTTTTTTCTTATAAATCTATTTTAGATTTGTAGATTCTGGATATTAGCCCTTTGTCAGATGGGTAGATTGCAAAGAATTTTTCCCACTCTATTGGTTGCCAGTTCACTCTAATGATTGTTTCTTTTGCTGTGCAAAAGCTCTTAAGCTTAATTAGATCCCATTTGTCTATTTTGGCTTTTGTTGCCATTGCTTTTGGTGTTTTAGTCATGAAGTTCTTGCTTATGCCTATGTCCTGAATGTTTTTACTTAGGTTTTCCTCTAGGGTTTTTATGGTGCTAGGTCTTATGTTTAAGTCTTTAATCCATCTGGAATTAATTGTAGTGTAAGGTGTCAGGAAGGGGGTCCAGTTTCTGCTTTCTGCACATGACTAGCCAGTTTTCCCAACACCATATGTTTGTCATTTTATATTTTATCTCTTATGTGTTTACTTGTTCCTCTATTACTCCATTATACCTTTGTTTTGTACTAACGTGAATATATTCTAATAAAACATTTACATTTGTTTAAAAACTTTGTTGTTATATTTATTTAAAGATTTGTTGTAGTTATTCTATGGCTTACAACATACATCATATCTTATCCAAAAAGCTTCGTTTATGCTAGTATAATCCAAGTAAAACACTACTGTTACATAGCTCTGTTATGTTTCCCTTTTTTGTGGTATTTTTGTTTTACATTTTGAATCTATTAATGTTATAAACCCAGAAGTGCATTATTAGAATTATTACATTACTATCTAAAGATTTTCTTCTACCACCCTTTGTAAGGTTATTGGCAAATGTATTACACAAGTATTTCATTTCTATATATTATATGCCCATCAATACATTGTATATTTATCATTTTATACAATTACCTTTTAAAAATCTTAAGAAAAGAAGGAAACATATGAATACATCTTGCCTCTTATAATTTTATAATTACCTTTCCTAGTCATTTTGGTTTGTTTGGATTCAGATTACTGATGAGCCACTAGTGTGGATAACTTTCTTTAGCATTTCTTGTGAGGTGGGTTGCCAGAAACAAATTATCTCAGTTTTTGTTTATTTTGGAGTGCTTTTATTTCACACGGATTTAGAAAATCAGCTCTGCTGGGTCTTTGTTTAAAACATTTTTGTTTGCTTTTATTTTATTTTATTTTGTTTTGAGGACTTTGGATTCTGTGTGTTACCTCACTATTTTTTGTCATTCATTATTTCTGCTGAGAAGTCACTTGTTAATCTTATATTGTGAGCATCTTGAAAATTACTGTTTTTTATTCCTAATGCACTGTTTTATTGTGATACTTAGCTTTATTGTGTAATATCTATTGCTTTATCTTCAAGTTCACTAATTCTTTTATCTGACAGTTTAAATCTACTCTTCAGGCCCTCTAGAGAATGTTTTCAGTTTGTTATTAAACCTTTCAACTCCAAAATTTCTAGTTTATTTTTTCTTAATATAATTTTCATCTCTTCATTGATTTATTTCTATTTCGTGCAACATTGTATTTATACCTTAAATTATTTCATTTAACATGTATGCCTTTTTGTATTTTGGACATAATTCTTATGGCTTTTTTGAAATTATTTTCTATTAAACCTGACATCTGGTCACTCTCACAGAGAGTTAGGGTTGCCTACATTTTTACCAGTGTATGGGCTGTACTTTATTGTTCCTTTGCATGCCTTGCACTCTGTTACTGTTGTTGGAAACTACGCGTTTTAAATATCATCGTGTAGCAATTTTAGGTATTTCTCTCCTCATCAAACATATATCCATGACTTGTTATTGTTATTTGCTTGTTTTTTTTTTTCTTTTTAAATAGAGACTAGCTGGATTATTTTTGAGAAGTCTATTTCCTCCCTCACAGTTACTAGCCTTTGATGTTGCTTCTCCAAAAGGTTGACATTTGGAGTATGTTTGCCCTTACCCTGAGATGATAATACTTTGACAAAGAACTCTTCCAATCCTTACCTCACCAAATTCAGCTGTTAAACTTCATTAATGCCAGCTTATTGCTTATTATCTTCTATATTATTCTGGGCATGGATTTTGCTGCAAATGACTTCAATCAAGTTATGGCTGTTTTGATGGATTCCCTTCTGTGGTTGGTGTTTCATATTTGTTCTGCCATCAGAAAGACTCCATCGAGCTGTGTTATTTTCTAGTACCTTAGGCAAACTAACTGTCCTGCAGTCTAGGCTGCATGTCTAGTAGACCCATGACTCTCTTCACAATCGGCTTTTCACTGCAGCCTCTCTTTTTCTTAATGAAACCTTTAGGCTTGAACTTCTCCATGCTTGGTTTCGAGAGAAGACAGTTACTTTGGGAAGAGATTAGGAGCTATCTACTCTTTAGCTTGCTTCTCCACCTCCCCGAAATCTCCAAGTAAAAGTTCAGAAGGTGGGATTAGGGACAACAGCAAGCTTATTTCTAGTGATCGTGGCTCTAACACATGAGAGATTAATGGAAGGAGCAGAGGCAGTAGCATGATCCTTTTGGTTTGCCTCTTCCAGCATGGTGCTATAGGTGAGGGAATGGTTATTAGGGCACCAGTATCCTATCATGGTAGAGTCATTGTTTCATGACCTGGAACTAGAGAGAATGAAGCCCTTATCTCTTGACTGTCCTTGCCTAAGACTAAGCCACAACAAAACATAGCTCTAGGCCTAACTAAAACTGTCTTGTCCTTCTTCTAAGGAGAAGAGAGGCTTCTGTCTAAGAACTGGAGTAGGGGAGAGAGGAGGGAGCCCTGTGTTCTTGGTTGCAACAGGCTGGAGTACACTGCGTTGTAGAGCTAGAATGCAGAGTGAAGGGAATGTCTTGGTTCCAATACCATAGACTCTTGCTCCCTTATCAAGGTTTTTGTAGATTTTCCTGAATAGATATTTCTTCATTTTGACTGTTTTTCCCTAGGACTATTTCCAAAGCCTTTGAGTGATGGTATTTAAAAAAAAAAATTGTGACCAGACTCTATGGCTCATCTCTGTAATCCCAGCACTTTAGCAGCTTGAGGAAGGAGGATTACTTGAGCCCAGGAGATTGAAACCAGCCTGGGCAATATAGTAAGGCCTCGCCTGTGCAGAAAATTTAAAAATTAGCCTAGCATGATGGCATGGTGCCTGTGGTCATAGTTACTCAGGAGGCTGAGGTGAGAGGATTGCTTGAGTCTAAAAGGCGGTGGCTGCAGTGTTAAGATTGCACCACTGCAGTCCAGCCTGGGCAACGGAGTAAGACCCTGTTGGAAAATAATAATAATAGTAATAATAACGATAATTTTTTTTCTAGTTTTCCAGGGGACAAGGTCAAGGAATATCACCATGTTGCTGTGCTGGAACTTGATGTCTTGGCAAGTATTTCCTTGAGGTCGCAAGTGACACATTCCTTCACCATTGCTTTTTTCATGTGGGCTTTGAGAAACAACACTGAACACATATTTGCATGCAAAGGGGAATATTTCCATAGTAGTTGCTGTCAGTTCACCTGACTATGCATGAATGTTTCCTAAGCAGCAGTCTGCCTTTATAGAGAAACAGCATTAACTGAGTGGCTCATTCTTCAGAACTCTTGACAGCCCCAGGGCTGAGCCACTCTATTTTAATACTGCTCTGTAGATAATGATCTTCATTTTGGCAGAACCTCAAAATGACCTTGATGTTTACAATAGCAGGGCAAAGCAGTGAATTGGCTGACAGCATTAAAACAGACAATTAATAGCAGGAGAGAAGGGAACTCCCTGTTCTTCTAATGTACACATATTTTCTAGTAAAAGTAAAAAGCCATAATCTCTTGCTTCAAGAAATTGTATACTATTTTCGACTTTTCATCTTAATTTTATAACACTAGAGAGAGCATTGTCAGGTTGTTTTAAACATATAAATCATAGTCTTTTTTTCTGAAAATTTATGTTAAAAATAAGGGGGTATAAAATGTAATCTAAAAATAAAGTACTATATGCAGAGTGTAGAATTAGAGCATTTATTTCATGACTTCAAGGCAATGCTTTTTAAAACCCCATTTTAAAGTCAAATTTAAAGATAAAAATGTACTTTTGAATATTTCTTTAAAGTTTCTCTTTAGCACTCTAATCTTATTTTTTATGTAATAAAAGAGATTCTTAAAACTACCCATAAATTATCCTATGAAAGCATAACAACCATTAACCATATAAATCAAGTGAGGACTAAATCACATTCTGCTATTTATAACAAGCTTTTGCTGTGCATTGTCCAAAATTGAGCTAACATACACTTTGACTTTTTTCCTGACATAATTTATAGAAATTTGGTCTTTTTATGACCTTCATAGCCTTTATTATTTATTTGATATTGATTATAACTCAGCCCAGTTTGCTTTGGGACATCTAGTTAGTGGTGATTCAGATTCAAGTCTGTTACAACTGTATTTAGCTAATGTAAAGAAAATTAAGTAGCTTACTCTTCAGAACTATTGAGAAGGCAACAGCTAACCTTAGCTAATTATGCTCACTTATGATATTCTATGGCCTAGATAATAAAAATCATTAGCTAATGCCAACTCAGTTGTGATCTCTTCATAGAATACTTCATCTCAGGAAGGTGTGTAATCTCTCTATGCCAGTAGTGTTCCAGAAATCAGTACATCTAAAAATCCAAAACATTCTTTTTGTGGAAACATAGCTATATTGGTCATGTTTATCTGTTTATAAAAACACAAACCGTATAAATTAGACACATAGAACATGTTATAAAATTTATGTTCATCTAGTTTAGCCATGTAAAAATAACTCAGATAACTAAGATTAACAATGGCCAGAAAACAATAAGGGAATAAAGGTTCAGAGAGAATAAATCTGTGACTCTATTGATATTTATGACAAAATTTTGAGTATTAACTGCCCTAAGTTTACTATTACGAGGGTATTGGAAGCAGGGTGATATCATTTGGCTCTGTGTCCCCACTCAAATGTCATGTTAAATGTAATCCCCAATGTTGGAGATGGAGCCTGTTCTGAAGTGATTGGGTCATGGAAGAGGGTTTTCCCCTTTTGGTACTGTTCTTGTGGTCAAGTTATCATAAGATCTGAATCTTTAAATGTGTAGCATTTCCTCCTGTCTCTCTTTCTCCCGATTTGGCCATGTAAAACATGCTTGCTTCTCCTGTGCTTTCCATCATGATTGTAAGTTTCCTGAAGCCTCCCCAAAAGCTGCTATCCTTTCTGTGCAGCCTGGAGAAGGGTAAGCCACTTAAACCTCTTTTATTTATAAATTACTCAGACTCAGGAATTATTTATAGTAGTACAATAACTGACTAATACAGAAAACTAATAGCAAGGAGTGGAGCATTGCTATAAAGATATCTGAAAATGTGAAAGCAACCTTGGAGCTGGGTAATGGACAGAAGTTGAAACAGTTTGCAGGGGTCAGAGGAAGACAGGAGGATGAGGGAAAGTTTGCAACTTCCCAGTGGTCGGTTGAGTGGTTAAGACACAGATGCTGAAAGAGAAGGCCAGGCTGAAGGAGGGCTCAGATGGAAATGATGAACTTACTGGGAACCAGAGGAAAGGTCACTTTTTTATGTGTTAGCAAAAAGGTTGGAGGCATTGCACCCCTGTTCTAGGGATCTGTGGAACTTGAACTTGAGAACGATGATTCAGGGTTTCTGGCAAAAGAAATTTCTAAGCAGCAAAGCATGTAAGATTTAGCCTGGATGCTTATAGAAGCCCATGCTTGTATGCACAAGCAAAGAAATAACCTGAAACTGGAACTTATATTTAAAATGGAAGCAGACTGTATAGAGTCTTCCACCTCTCTTTCTTCATCCTGATCCAGCCGTGTAAGAATGTGCCTGCTTCTCCTTCACTCTCTGGAATGATTTTAGTTTTCCTGATGCCTCTCCAGAAGCTGTTATGTTTTCTGTACAATCTGCAGAACTATGAAACAATTAAACTGTCCAGATATTTCTTTATAACACTGTGAGAACGAATACACGTCAATTATATTAAAATATCTTTGATCATTTCTCTTGTGTGAATAAACTAACAGAATTTATTATTTAATTCATATAAATACACATAAAACAACTCTATCTTGAAAAAGGAACGTGGTATCTGTAATATGTTACAGTCCACAGCTAACTGAGTATCAGTTTGTTCAGGCTGCTATAACGAAATAACATAGACTGAGTGGCTTATAAACAGCAGAAGTGTATTTCTCACGGTTCCAGAGGAAAGGCAGTCCGGAGTCAGAATGCTGGCAGATTTGGTATCATCTGACGAGGGCTCGCTTTCTGGCTCATAGAAGGTGCCTCCTAGCTGTGTCCTCAAATTGTGAAAGGGAAGAACAACCTCTGGAACTGTTTCATAAGGGCAGTAAGTCCACAGAATTCATCCACTAATACCATAAAATCGGTCTGAATTTTTGAAATTTAGACCTCATTTGAAAAGTTATTTTTTAAAATTGGTAATACATAAAGAAATCTAAAAGAATTCATGTCTCTTATTTTGGTAATTATAAGAGACTATCTTGAAGAATGAATAAAAATACTGGAAAAAATATTTATTTAAAAATATGCATCTTGTGTGATGTGTATATAATTGGAAACAGCCGGTGGTTCCAACTGCTTTAATATTATTAACTATATTTTAACTTTTCTATTTAATGAAATAAAATACAACATTTAAAAAATAATAATGGAGGTTTTAGAATGTTTCTTTCGTCATTTTGATTGGGATATAACAAAGAATGTATTCTAATTTAGAGATCTACTTAAAGTAAGAGATGATAGTGCTGCAGAGCTAAATTCACATGAGTTCATTGACTGTTACTATTGCAGGTGCAGACCAGCGCAAAGCAATGTATGAACACTACAAGTCATGGGAAATAAAGGAGGGTATGCATGAGGGAGAGTATGTGGTAGGGGAGTTGCCATGTTTTAGCACTGCAGAGAGAGGTTCTCTTATAAAGTGGTATTTGGGCAAAAGTTGATCTCTGCAAATATCTCAAGAATTCCAAGCCACGAGTTTAAATGCCCTGATGTCAGATAAAGCTGAATATCAGAACAAAGGGACTCCCACAGAGGAAAGGTTAAATTTGGTTGGAGGTGGAGGTGAGAGGAAAATAGCCTTTTATAGAACAGCAGATTTCTGAGTTAAATCCTTTAAAATGAGTAGTTTTGCAAAGTACAAAAAACAATGAGGAAGGAAGCGCAGTGGACAAACTGGCATTGACAAAACATGGAAGTGTAAAGCAGGCGGGCCTGGGACCAGCAGTTTTTGTGTGTGGCTGAAACATAGGGTCTAGTAAAGGTGGAAAGAGGAAAACCAGGGAGTGTCTCGTTTTAAACAGGAAACTTAGACTTTATCCTATACGTGATGAGAAAGCACTGAAGACCCATAAGCCGACCAGACATGTGCTCTAGAAAGTCCACCAGAAACAACACGTAAGATGGTAGAGGTCCACTTCTGGAGTCTTGAAGAGGTGGACTCTTAGGTCATTCTTACAATGATACAGACAAAGGTGATGAGGTACTGCACATCTGACAGCCGTTCCGGAAATACAACTTACAGCACTGGGTGGTTAACTGAATACTCTAATACGGTAAATGAAGGTGAGGACTTAGTCCATAATAGAGTTTCAATTTCTGTTTCCACCATGCGATTTGTATACTTGGGCAGGGGGTGAGGGATTATGTCATAGCTTATATGGGAAGAAATGCCCATTTTCAGTAAAGCTGACTTTCCATTTGGATGTCTCTTATGAGATGTTGTAGCCATTAGTGTAAATAGACAGTTTACAATGAGATGTATGAGCCTAAGCTTATAAAATGTGGTTAGGAGTAATAAGTATGAATCTTCAACATATGGCAGTGAGTGTAAACACAGAAAAGAAACTGAATGAGATGCACGATATTACAGTATTTTGCTCAAAGTCACAGTATAAAACTACAGTAGATATTTTACAAAATCACAGTCAAATAATAATAATAAACACAATTGAACCCAATCAGTTGATTTTCTACAGTGGGGAAAGAAATGAGCATGCAGGACAAAAATATAAGAAAAGGAAAAATAAACAATCAAATAGATAAAATAGTGAATGAGTTCACAAACTAAGAAAGGGGTTTTGCATATGCCCATAATGATTTTATGTTCTAAGCAGAAATATCTATTTATTTTTTGGACTTGATGTCCAAAAAATAAAAAAGAGGAGAGTGAGATATTCTAGAAAACACAAAGATGAAATTATAAAGCATGTTTGGAAATGAAGATTTGGTAATTGCAATAAATGTTAATTGATTAAATCCGCCAGCCAAAATATGGACTCTCAGGCTTGTTTGAAATGAAATAATAATAATAAAAAAAACTACAACTATCTGCCCTTGTTGTTTATAAGAGAAACACTAAAAACAGAAAAATAAGATACACAAAGTTTGAAAATTTAAAAAGATAGCTAAGAAGTATAGAGCAAAGAAAGGAAGAGTGCCTATTTAACTATCAGAAAGAAATAGATTTAATTTTAAGACAAAGTAAATGACAATGAATACAAAGGGACATTTCACATCAGCCAGAGAAAAAAAATGTGTCAAGAAGAAATACTAATGATGAACATGTAACTTTTTAACATAACCAACCCCAAATAATAAAGCAGCAACAGGTAAAATTACCAGGTGAAATATATCAACTAATAAATATAGTTGGGAATTTTTTAACATAACTTTCCTAAATAGGTAGATCACGCAAGTCAAAAATAAGCAAAGACACAGAAGATATGAATAACAATAATATTTAATATCTGTATGGGTGTATGAACTTTATACAAAACAGAGGCTTTATTTTTTAAATAATATATCAGTTATTCATGAAAGTATACTGGACACTAATGTACACATACAAACACACACACACACAAATTTCCAAGGATCAACTTTATACCCACTTTATTGAATGCAATAAAATGAGAAAATGCTACCATAATGAAAGCAAAAAGCAATTTCAGGTATCTGAAAATTATATAACATTATAAAATAATTTGAATTGAGGAAAAATTATATTTTTCAATGTTGAAGGAACATTGAAGAAATTGGGAAATAATTATAAATCAAGAATGCCAGTGCTGTGTGTCAGAATTTGGAGCAGCCAAGCAGATAATAGAGATTATAGAAAAAATAAATAAAATAAGTATATATGAATAACTTTGGTGATCCAAGTGAAATAGATGAATTGCTAGGAAATACAGAATGTTAATATTGGGTTGAAAAGAAACAAAGTTCCTGAGTAAATTAACAACCTTAAATGGATCTGAAACAGTGATAAACACTTTTTCCTGTCCCCTGCAACTATTTAATAAAATGAACAATTTATTATGTTAATACAAGTTTAATTATAAAAATAAATGAGGAAAATGAAAACACTTCAGAACATATTTCATTCATGATGGTAAATGCAAAACCCTTAAATATGTATTAGATAAATAAATGTTGTATTAAAATATACACAAATATACACCTTAATTAACTTGTGTTTATCTCAGTAATGCAAGAAACATGTTCAGCATCAGAAATATCATTGAAATTTACTACAGTGAGCAAAAGTATAAATAAATGGAACAGAGAGGATAGTATAGAATTAAATCCTAGAAGTCAGCAAGACAAAGAAGACATGTATCTGCAAAAGAGCCACAGTTAAACTAAAAAGATTCTTTTTGTCGGGAAGCAGAGACAGTAGGTAGAGACAGGGTCTTGCTATGTTGCCCAGACTGATCTGGAGCTCCTGGGCTCAAGCGATCTGTCCACTTTGGCCACCCAAAGTGCAGGAATTACAGGTGTGAGTCATCATGCCTGGCCAAAAAGATTTTTAATGTCAAGAATGGAAACCGGGTATCAGTGAAGAACCTTCAAAGTGCTAAGAAAAGACATTTCTCAACCTGTAATTATATGACCTAATTTAAGAATAAGGACAGGAAAAAAAAAATCCAGACAAAAAAATAAGAGAATGTACCACCAGGAGATCTGCTTTAAAAGAAATGTAAAAGGTTGTATTTCAGGTAGAAAGAAAGTAATCCCAGATGAAAGTTTTAAAGGAGGAATAAAGAGTAGAGAAAGATAAGTATGCAATTAATATAAATAAGCTTGACTTAGAACAACCACAGCATTTCATCAGGTTAAAATATAAAATCTTTGCTCCTCCGCCAGCCAATGCATCTGGACTGCACAGCGTCTTTTGACTCAAGAGCCAGGGTGGGTGTGCAGTCTGCTAGGGTTTATGTGGGGTCCAAAGTCGCTTCATTTATAATGAGCAATCATCAACAGTTCGCCTCTGTGTGTTAGGCAATTGGCTAACATTTTCTCAGTTGCAAGAAGGTTGGAGCCATGTTCATCCTCAGAGGCAGGAGATTCGGAATCTGAATGTAGGTGCTCCCACAGAGTCCTGAACCATGATCGTGCCGCTCTCACTCCACTGCCTGTCTCTGTGGGGCAGGAGCCCAGGCTCAGGGCTGCAATGCCAGGGGACAGAGCTGACGTCCAGCAAGGGTCATCACCACAGTGAAAACTCACACTGCAGTAAAGACATCGCTGCTTTAAAGACACTGCCTTTCATGAAATTGTAAAGAAAGAAAATTAAGTAAGTTGTAGTTTTTATAAAATACATAAAAATAAATAAATGGCCATGATAAAAGGCTTCAAGATCTGTACTTATCTTAAGAGCTAAGGGGAGGGAAAGGTTATATTTTTTCACACCCAGGTGTCCCCATGGTAACATGAAAAATCCTTTCTACTCTGCAAACCACACTTGCGCTATCAACGCTCCCGGGAAATATTTGCCTGTTTGTAATCTAAGACTAAAGAAAAATAGACACAGATATACAATGCTTTGGAATGTTTACTTTGGAGAGCTTTCACCCTAGGAAAATCGACTCTGTTATCTCACTCCCTGCAATCTTTCAAGAGTAGATAGAGGAGCTGCTACAAACCAGCCCCGTCCTGGGTGATCACCGTCTGGGAGGTCCTGGGTTGCAGTAGAGTCCAGAGGCCACGGAGCTGGTCTTGTCAGCTGTACATGCTCCTGGTGGCAAAGGTCCTAAGCCCTGCTGCATTTCCAGCATGGAAAATTAAAGCACAGTTTCCATGATACATAGAACATGACACTGCAATAGCATATGGTCAGAATCATGGGAAATATCACTTAAAAAGTACACTTGACAGAGAACTTATTTTAGGTATTCCACAAGTGGCAGCAATTCTGGGCAGCCCAGACTCATTATTTAAAAGGCTTCACAATCAGATTGTCTACCAATAGATAGATTCTATCAATTAATGTAGTTAACAAGGAATGACAAAATACATATTATTTTTTACTTATCTAACACAGTAGATCCAGATATTTTTATATATTTTATAAACCTATACATCAACAACATATTTAAAAAAAAATCCAGAGGAGAGTCTGTTGATAGATTGTATTACCCCTAATGACTATATCTATTAGGGCTATGGGCTAAGTAACTAATAGCTAAAGACAATAAAATGGAGAAGAGAAGGTGTTTACGTCAGGACGACAACCGCACTCTTTTTCTAGGACCTGCATGTACAATTGCTTGTTTATTCTTTATGACCTTCCAGACCTTATCTCACATCACTATTGTGGAGCTTAACACACAGAGCTGTTTTTGTGCACCTTGTACCCCACTTATGAAGACCCCGGAGTTAGAGTCTGTTCCCCATCTACATTAATACTCCTGTAGCTAGAATCAAGAAGGCAGTCATGGGTCCTCAGTGATTCTAAGCACCAGCAAGACTGAAAGAGCAACAGTAAACACAGAAATAAGCACAATACCTTGAGCGAACGTTCATAACAGGGAGGCACAAAATGGAGATGAAATTAAATTTGCATGCACCGAGCAATCTACAGACACGATTACATTTAACCTTCAGAATGACCCTATGCAATAAGAATTATTACTCCTTTTTCTTTTTTTTAATAAGCAAGCTGGGACTCAGCTTGTTTAGGTGACACAGGACCCAGCTTGTTTGTGTGCCAAGAACGAAGCATAAGAGATGAGGGAGTTGAAGACACGCAGTTGTGCTTCTGGCTAGTGTGGACAGAGAACACCCTCCTTCCATCCCCAATTACGAGCATTCACAGAAGACGAAAAGTATCTGGGCTTTGGCAGCAGCAGTGTTAAATCACAGCTCTTTCACTTATGAACTGGCATTTCTAAACATGTTCTCAATAAACAGTAAGGATTAGGCCAGGCATTGAGGCTCACACCTGTAATCCAGCCACTTTTGGAGGCCATGGCAGGAGGGTGGATCTCTTGAGCTCAGGATTTTGAGACCAGTCTGGGCAACATGGCGAAACCTCGACTCTACAAAAAAACTCAAAAATTGGCTGGGAGTGGTGGTGCATGCCAGTAGTCCCAGCTTTGAGCTGAGATCACCACAGCTCTTCAGCTTGAGCGTCAGAGCAAGACCGTGTCTAAAAAATAAAAATGAAAGTAAAAATGAAGGATTAGTATCTTTCTTCAAGTCATTGCTATCATAGTAGGATGTCATTTAACCCTCAAGCTAACCAGTCTATGATACCTCTTGGTACAGTAACTGGCTTTAGTCCCGTTCTTCATGAGAAAGACATTCTCTGGTGTATAATCCTTTTAATGAGCATTATAAAATATCTCCCAAAATTCTAAATGTAATAAAAACTCTGCAAGTATACTGCATGAAAGAACACGTAAGTAATGAATCAAATGGAGTAAGACGATGTTCCTTGTTTCCTGCTGTGAGAGCGTGCTCATCAGGAAACTGTATTTTTCTGCATGGACATTTTATTGCCAATGAAGCCAGGCAGCAATTCAGGTGACATTGAACAGCACAGGGCCTAGCAAAGGATATCAAAGCTGCTTCCAGTGATCAGGGCTTGCTGATTCATATCTCTTTAGTTTGGCTTGTATGTACTTATTTTCTCACCAATCTGGCCAATGTTACAAACTAATAATTCAACATTGATGTTCATATAAAATCTTGCAGGTCTGGATACTTCTGTGTGAAGCTCATTTCCTTAACAATAATTACAGTAAAGGTGTTCCTAGAATGAATCTGTTTAAAATGATTACAGAAAATACCAGGACAGTGCTAGGAGGGGAAGGAAGTGCAGGCAGTTCATTACTGAAAATAAATAACACGGTTTGATTCAAGCGCTATATATATATACACAGAGAACCACTTAAGTAGTTCATGTAGGAGTTGGATTCTGCGAGGGCAGCTACACTCAGAATCCAAAGAAACATTCAGAAAGGTGTCTTGGAATAAATACTTGTTGGGTTTATAGGATCCTCCTTCAAACGTGGTAAAAAAAAAAAAAATGTACCTATTGATCAATTCCAGGAATTATACCACTGTAGTTCATTCAACAAGCACAGTGAACAGATGCCAGATGCCTACTTTTGAATGCCTCTAAACCTTGGTGCACACCCTTCCTAGCTCCTGAAATGTCCTCCATTTTCTGCCTTTCACTGCTCATACTTACTCTTCAAAACCAGCTTAAATTTTATTTTTAGGTAGAATTTCTTGACCCTTTGGAAAAAATAAATCATACCACTTGCATTATTTTAATCCCCAGTAAATACTAGTTTTGCTGAATTATTACTGAACACTGACAAGTATTTGTTTAGAAGTCTGTGTTAAGTATCTATTACACACTCAAGAGAAATTTGTTGAATCAAATATTACCTATTATCTCAGATGGTGGTATGATAAGATGTCATGAATAAATGAGTTCTTAGAAACTGAGACTCTACTCATGGAAAGTGAGGGTTTTTTTCTGTATTAATTCAATCATCCCATAAACAGATTTAGTGAGCATCTATTATAGCTACACATTATGCAGATCTGTGAAGAAGAAAGGAATGAATTAGCCTTTCTATTCTATTCATAAACTTAATGAAAAAGATTTTTTTATTTTTTGCAAAATTATCAATATATACGATTTTATAGATAATTTTAAATAATTTAGATTAACATATTTTAAATGTAATTACTCTTCAGAATAATACTGTACTTTTTTTTTTTTTTCCTGAAAAAGGCACTGAGAGTGTGCATTTCCTCAAAGACGTAGAAAGCATTTCAGGCATTATGAAAATAAATAGCCTGAAGCCTGAGAAGAGAATCAAACCCTCACCTTTGTGAACTTTAGCTTTGCCATCTATTATTACCATGACGCCTGCATTCAGGCTGAGTGGCAGCAACAGCTGCTCTTGTTGAGTGTTCCCCTGGTGAATAGCCTTGTTTTCCAGCACTCACAGAACAGAAAACAGAGAATGTTTCTTGCTAGCTCTCTGAGGCACTCCAAAAAGTTAGAAAAACCCGGTTGAGCAAGAAGGGTCTCTCTGAGCCTTGGTTTTCTCTTCATTAAAATAAATGGGTTGGGAAAGCTTGCCTACCTTTACTTAAGAGATTATTTAATCTGCGTGTTCATCTCACATATGCAGACAAAACTACTATCAGCTTGGAGGGGTGCGGGGAGAATGAAGCACTATGAGATAATGGAGAGAGAGAAGAGAAGGAAGCGAACAGCCTTCAAATTCTGCTCCGTATGAATTCAAATCTATTTCCACCATGGCTGTCAAGCTGGTTCTCTTTTCTGCGACTAATAACTAGCTTGGAGCTGGAATACACTTGGAGCTGGTCTGCACTTCTCTGTGCCTAATGTCTGTATCTACAGCTGTGTCTGCCTAGCTAGCTAGCTATTTATGTTAAAATTCAACAACAAGTTCATTGTTAATAGAGCAACTCAGGTGGAGCCCTAGGCAACCAGCACCCTCCAGTCCTGATGTTGCATGGTGTAACATGAGGAGGGTCACTCATATTTTAATGTGTCAGTGGTTCTCAGACTTGGATGCATATCAGAACCACTTAGAGGGATCGTTCAAAAAGATTCCTGGGCCTGACCTTAAGATTTTCAGCTCTAGTCAGTTTTAGATGGGCCCAAGAATTTGGATTTCTCACAAATTCCGACGGGAGATCGACGCAAATAGTCCCTTTGCGAGAGAAGAGTGGAGCCAAGTGAGATGAGAAATGCCTGTTCTCTGTCCCAATCCCTCTTCCAACCCTGAAAAATGTACCACAGCAAGGACATGCCTTCATTTGATATTTTCATGCTATGTTTTACAAATACCATTTTCTCTTTTAAATTTCAGGCATTTAGAGGACACCTGTTCATTAGCCTCTGTCTATTGTTGGGTAAAGGAGGCAAATGCAAAGCAACAAAGAAATTGTAAAAACTCAGATATGCTCAGTATTACTGTATAAATGACCTTGCTGCCCATACAGTGTATAAACTCTGTGTATTTGCTCTGCCTGAGCACTCTTTAGGTCCTAAGATTTTTCCTGGTACGTTGGCTATTTATCTCTGTATTTCAGCTCATGAACCACTTGGCAGGCTTTGCTTTTAAGAAGTGGAGAAATTCCTAAGAGTTTTACCGTAGCATTTTACAACAATAATATAGAAAGCAGCAAATCTCGAGAAAATGTATTTCAAATGTGTCTCACTTGTATGCTTTTCTTTTGCACTTTTCCCTAACCATTACTGTCAAGCTATCCCCCTCAATGATTTATTTATTTCTTCCTTTTCAGAAAAACTATATTCACTCTTGGAAGCTCTTCTGAGCTCTTGAATTTTTTTCTTGGGCTAACTTTTCAATGCTATTTTTTAAATGACATGGTTTTCTTAGTAAAATAAGGTTGGCAATAGATTGTTTGATTCTTGCTCAATTATAATTAGGGGAATAGTTCAAAGATCAACATTCATCACCTCGTGCAAGGCTCATCACTGTGTCTGATAATTTGTGTGCCTAGCCCGTTTTACAGAGGAGGAAATTGGGGCATAGATAGGAGAAGTAACTTAACCAGTTATCTGACCACAGACAATAGATAAGTCAGGGATTTAACCTGAGTGTGTTGAGTTCCAGTGATTCTACTATGTGCTATTATGCATAGAGTTACATACACTATACGAGAAATTGTATTCAAGATGCTTAGATAGTTTTTCTATTTTGATCCAAAAGAATTACTACTGCTGCCCACAAATATGCTTTGTAATCTCTTCTGTTTGCATTTGAAGATACCTCTATCAGTAAAGCAAAAAGAAGAATGACAAAGAGCCATCTACATCATATAACTATTACTCAGGGGTTCTGGATAAATATCATGACTCCTGGCCCAGGGTTCTTCTCAGCACTGAAAACCACAATTGACCCCTTGTTCCCTTGTCTTAGTCATGTCATGTTTCCTGGAGTCTCAAGGCCACCTATCCTGCCTTGTCCTGTACACACTGGAAGGTTTAGATCAGATGGAATATTTTCTCATTCTTTTATTGGCATTTACAAAGAACCTTCATGACATACAGTTCACAGTTAGGCGCTATGACAATGCAAACATGAATAGGAGAAGATTTCTGATCTTCAGCGGCCACCAGCTCATTGGAAGCTATAAAGGGAACGCCTGTGATTACCAAGTGTTACATATTAGCTGTTATTTCCTGAAATTAAAATGGATGTCCCAAACCAGAGCCAGTAAAAGACCAGGAGGCACTGGTAGACGTCAGATTTCAGGATGGCAGGATTGGGAATGTCTTAATGGAAGAAAGCAGCATTTGGCTTCACTTTAATGTTCTGTTTTTAAACATATGTGCACATGCTTCTGAGATGTGCAAGGTGACCAACCGTGTTATAAGATGAAAACATTAAATTCGGAATTATAAGAATTTTTATCCCAATAATTTTTTTAAAACTATGTTAATACTTGCTTTACTACCAAGACTGGTGCTTTTATCCATAACCAACTGTCGTGTCTGACACCTGAGTTGTGCCTGCGGAAGGGCGGAGCTCCATGATGGATCTAGGAGCTGATACTTTACCTCCACCGACTCCTTTAACCTGCTAATATTAATCCCTGGGTGCTTGGTTAAGAGGATTTACAGATTATATTATTTGGCTTTAATTAATTAACACAGCAAAATGTACAAGTGCTTTGAAAATGTAGGCCTAGAAGACATGGATTAAAGACGGTATTACAAAGTCACCAATAAGAACATGACAGAGCTTTCTCTCACATGCCTTGTACAAGTTTGCTTTCAATCACATTGTAGACACTTAGAACCCCAAAACCAAAATAATCAATAAGAGGATTTTAATTATGAATGTACAGCCACAATTATTAATTATATAACTCACCCAACATGTATATTTTACCCTTATATATTTAATTTTTTTTTTTTTTTTTTTTTTTTTTTT
>NW_016107454.1:2220306-2291337 GCF_001604975.1 Cebus imitator
TTTTAGTAGAGACAGGGTTTCACCATGTTGACCAGGATGGTCTCGATCTCTTGACCTCGTGATCCACCCGCCTCGGCCTCCCACAGTGCTGGGATTACAGGCTTGAGCCACCACGCCCGGCCTATATTTAATTTATTAAGAAATGTGAGAGTGGTATATTGGTGGATAGAGGAGTGAATAGCTAAAATCTAGAAATTAATGCTTTTCTTTAGAATGCAAGTAAAACAAAGACTAAGCATTAAGTGATTCAGATCCATAGACGAAAATATGTTAGTGATGAAGACATGGCTCTTGAAGTGTTTCTATGCATTTGTCAAAATGCAAATTTGGGATTGTCAAAGCCCTAGTCTCACACAAAAATTAACTTTAAAATTTCAGCTTATAGTAATAAAACACGTATTTATTATAGGAATACATGTAATGCATTATAGAGTATGTATCAATGATTTTTTCATACCAGATACAGTCATATGATCTAAAGTTTGCACATTATTGACCACTAGATGGGCAAGATTCTATACTCTAGTGATCTGAGTAATATTCTGAAAAATTCACAAGTTCTGTGGATCTCCCCAAGCCCTGGTCAACTTGGCATCCTCAGCACTTGGCATCACACTTGGTAATAACAGTCATTTAAATATTCACTGGTGAATAAATGGTAAAATAAAATAAGGTTAAACGATAGATGGATTGAAATAATTTATATTTTCTTTTTAAAATAGGCTAGAGAGGAGCAAGAATTATATTTCTAGATTGTCAGTGAAATGAAAACTGATGATTCATCTAAAAGGAAATAGGTATTAAAGCCTTCCAAAGCATATGTCTATATTTACATAAACAACATGAAATATTTTCATTTGGTCCAACAGTTGAAATTATATCAAGCATATTTTTATATCTTCTCCTTCCCTTTTCTCTCATAGTAATTATTTAACATCAGAATTCTAATGCTTAAATAACTACTTATTCTAATTACTTTAGACAATGAAAGATATTTGTACCTTTTTAACAGTAAATGTTTAATTAGCATATTAATCAAAAAATGAATAATTTACAAGTTTATTAACAGATGTAAATCATTCTAAAAGAAGCCTTGCCCATGAGGAGCTGAGAAAGTTTATCAAGTTTCTGAGATGTTCCCAGGTGTCTAAGCAAAAGGGTTACTACCTACTTAATCAACTATTCAGAAAAATAAGATTAAGAATCTCAACGAATTAATGACATTTAAATTATCTCCCAGGTTCATTCTCTTTCTTGAAGTCCTGATCTCTCATTTGTTCCTGTCTGAAACAGAAAGAAAAAATGAGAAGCAATTAACTCCATATTGTCCTGGAAGCCATAATCTCAACTGCACCCAGACACGGGGTGAGATAGGCAGGCTTCTTGCTCAACCTATTGGAAACTGGCTTTGAGTCCTGAGTTGTGCTCAAACTAAAGTTGGTTTGCTTAGTGCCTATGAAAACACACTCACACTCACAGGGTCTTGAGGATAGACGTAACTGAGCATTCAAATAGAATGCTTTCCTTTTGGATCAATGCCAGGAAGGACAGGGTCTTTTAAGATCAACAGGACTGCTTTCATCCCAACACCTGTTTTTCTAACCTTAACACAATAAGTTATATCAAACGATTTACAAATAGATAACCAAAGTGAACAGGCCACGGTCTTGGGGGTACGGAAGACTCTATCTCCTCTGTTCTCTAATTTATTTAAATAACTCATTTGTCCCTTCAACTCTGTCTTTGATGCCAATACTTTTTTTTTAACGAACTTTTTTTTAAATTCTGATTCCTTTTATCGTGTGCATTTTTATACAAATCACTTTCAAATAAATCATCTTAAATTTATAAGAGTTTCTTTCTGATTCAGTTTAAAAATGACAAATAGCATTTGTTGTGCCCAAGTTAGAGTTATACCAAAATTACCATATGATGGCACATACAGTCATCCTACTGGTGGCTGAAAAACTGGCTTGCAGGAGTATCTGTCACTCAGATGGGCCACCACACCAGTGGGCAGATGGTGAAGATGAGGAAAGGCTGGACTAGAAGCAAGCTGGGTCTTCTGGGTCTTCTCTACTCCTTTTTCACTTCATCACCATTTTCCCCACTGAGGTTGAACACAGGAATCTGCTGACCATCCTTGAGCTCTAAGACCTAGTCAAGGTGCCACCTCTGACAGGGGCCACTCCTGGTTGAGTGGACGTGGAGATGACCCTCTGATTTGGATCCAGAGACAGGAATCTTCAACTTGGCATCAGCAATGTCCACAAAGTTGTCCTTGCCCGTGAGCTTGAGATAGTGGATGTTGACAGGAGGGTCCAGAGCTTCCTGTGCCTCGGGTTGGTTCTGCAGCTGCTCCGATGCCAACTTGTAATATAAACTCCTGGAATAAGTCTTTTGTATGATGAAATACACAAGGGAAAACCCCCGGTACACAGCACACTGTCGTAAATGACCATTTTTGCCAGAGACATTGACATCCTTCTTTGTGGATGAGTTCCAGGTGACTGGGAAAGCTTCACAATCATGGCGTAAGGCAAGGAAGAGCAAGTCAAGTCTTATATGGAAGCCTGCCTCTGCTTTAAAAAGTGCTAGGATTAAGGTATCGATGCCAATACTTTATAATAGTTACTGTAACTGCAGCTACATCACACCAAGGCACAGGTTATAAAGTGAAACTCAAACAAGTGGTCATTTTGGGATTTGCAGTGCGTTATCATTAATATTATGAAATGACTTCACATCAGGTAACTTTGGGAGAGTATTCTGCCCTAGTTATTGTAGAGTTAGAATTGCTCTAACTCTAGAATAACTCCCAAGCCCTCCCTGTATATGCTGACAGTCATGGTGAGGCCACTGGGTGTGGTCTCAGGAGGATGGTGGAGCGATGCCTGGTAATGGACTTTCCGCCAGTGTTGGAACAGGCTACAGAGCTATGAGCAGAACCACCAGGAAATCCAGGCAGGATGACCAGAGAAAGAAGAGATAAGCAATGTAACACCAGGTGGATGCGAATACTCTTTCACCAGACATTCCCTTACTTTGTCATACGTTTTGATCTCCTAATTTAAATAGAGCCATGGATGAATGAATTTCCAGTAGAACTTTCCCCTTTTTTATCCAATGAGAGTTTTTAACCTGTATTTTTATTTCCAACTAAAGTGTTTTAGAGTATGAAAATTGGCAATGAATATCCCCGTGCGGTTTCCACGGAACGTCTCACCAGCATTTCTTCCTAATAAGATACCACGGCCACCGAGTGGCTCTAACAAGTTTGGGTGGATGCGAGGTCAGGGTCTTCCTGTCCTCTTCTGCACCTGTGGACATCAACTACACCCTCTGATCATGCTGACTAAGGCCGCCAGTTTTTGAACATGAGTCTCCTGAAGAGTTATGAAGTTGAAAGGGGCAGACACCAACAGACATCTAAATTTTTTTTGTCTGTATTTAATACAAGTACAGTATGTCTGGAGGACTTTGAACTAATTGATAATTTGTATTAGTCAGTGGATTCTTATCCATGTGTTAAAAAGAGCTTGAATATCTATGAGATGGTTTATTATGATGCCTATTAATCAGTGTATGAATAGGTATGCAGTAGAAGATGTTTAATAACAGTATACCTATGAGAAAGAAATCGTGGATGAGGTAAATGAATAAATACTCAACAAAATCACAGTCTTACATTGCAAATAAATGAATGACTATAAATGTTGGAGAGAGGATATTTGTGAATCTTATTTTTGTTAGGTTCCCTTATCTTTGTGGGTACTGGGAAGTTGAAATGCCTTATCTCAGGGGTAGGCCTCTGGGTAACACTTCTTGTAGGCTTGTATCTGTTGTGATCAAAACAGAATTACTAAGGAGCTGAAAACAAGGCTTTCAAAGCTTAGAGGGGAAACGAAGTGTGTTCATGTCTTCATGCTTTCATTCTACGAATCTTTGAGAATGTAAATAGAATGAAATGTTGAAGGCCACCACAAATGGGGTGGCGGAATGACTATAGGAGTGTGAGAAGGTCAGGGGACCTGTGCTGGGTGCAGTGGGTGCACGTGGGAGAGATGGCAGCAAGGGAGCAGGGAAGACCAACCCCGGGTATTTGTTAGGTGGCTCAACCTGTCAGTCTTGTCTTTAACCTTCAAACCTCAAGATACCTTGAGAATTAGCTCTAAATTATAACATGGAGTTAATCAAGTAGACTGTGTGGGAATTCATTTTAAAGATGTGAAAACATGAGTGTGTGGATGTGCTCCCCAGGAGCAACTTTCGGCAATAAATTATAATTCTATTTAGAAATGTTTAACAAAACTTTCTCAAGGCATGCAGGTAATTAGCATAGGCTAATTTTGAACTAAAGTAAGGGTCTACACTTATTTTCACCTAGGGTGCCCAAGAGTTGATGTTAAAACAGAGGCTCCATGTAAGCTGAGACAAATCGTGCCTTCACCTCACACAAGTGCATGGCGGCACCGGCTGCCCACCTTCCTCCTGGCTCTGTCCCAGCTCAGGTACTCAGAATGGACATCCAGCTGACCACAGCTGTCCGGTCCTTTAACCAATGCCATTGAGAACTGTTAGCTAAAAATAAAACCCTAAAATCCAACTGACTGAATGGACCCCTTCTTGGCCAAGGGTCCCAAGAGTAAATCTGGAGACTGAATTTCTGGCCATGATGGGATGAGAGGTCAGCCATGCGTGGCTCTACCCTCTCCCTTGCTAACCATGATTCGGCTTTCTCCCTAACACTAAATAGAAACCAGCCCTTTCAAATGACTCCACCCACTGCTGACATCAACCAACCACTGATGCTGACCATCCCTTTTGGGGTTTCTGCAGAACAACTGACCAGCATTTCTTCCTGATAAGAGACCCCTGGTTGCTGAGGGGCTCTGATACGTTCAGGTGGATGCACAGTAAGGGTCCTGGTGCTCTCCGCTGCAGCTTTTGACATCGGAGAACCAAGAACTATACTCTCTGATCATGCTATGTAAGGCCACCATTTGCTGAACATGGGTCCCCTGAAGAGGCAAGAAGCTCACCTGCACAAACCTGTGGGTTTTCTCATAAATATTCATGACTATCCATGGCTTATTGAATATGTATGTTTGACCTCCTGGTTCAGCATAAATTCCTGCGCCCTTTGCTCCTCCCTGCAACTGCCTGTTTCTGGCCTCTGACTGGAGGCTACACTTGCAGGCAGTCAGAAAGGCCAGCCCACAGCCTGTAGCCCTTTATGAGAATAAGGCTCTCCTTTCCAAATTTAGGAACCTCATCACACTTCAGTTGACAGAATCAACAAAGTCCCACTGAACAGGAAGCTTTGTGCTGAAATGGCAAGAAATCCTAAGAGTCATGTCTGTGCTTAGGACAGTTGTACTGCTATGGACTGAATGTGTGTGTCCTTGAAAATAAATCCTCACCTTCGAGATGAGGTTATGGAGTTAGGAGGTGATGAAGTCAGAGGGTGGAGCCCTTGTAAAAGGCACCCAGAGAGCTACCTCGCCTCCTCCCCCGTGTGAAGACACAGTCAGAAGGGGCTGTCCCTCAGCTAGGAAAGAATCCTCTCCAGACACCAACCTTCAGGTTCTGTGCTGTGATCTTTCATTCTACAGCCTCCAGGACTGTGAAAAATAAGACAGGTTTGTTTGTGAGCTTCGTTGTCCATGATGCTTTGTTAAGGCAGCCTGCACTGAGACTGCACTCATGAGGTGCTAGGGCGATTCCTCCAGCCATCACCTGCTCCATCCGCCGCAGACACTCCATCCTTCACATGCGGACGCGATCCTGCCAGGCTCACTGTGTCCAGCCTCTCCCAGTTTCCACAGAGCCCAGGTCCCAATACTGTGAGGTCCAGCCCGTCCTCTGCGGGACAGCTGAGGCTGGCGGCCAGCCTTGACATTGCTTAGCTCAAAGGCCCATGTTTGCTTAGTCCTGGCCTGGACTTGCTTCTCTCTCTTTACCATGTGACTTAACTTTGCTGAGTTATTTTCCAGTGGACTCTGGAAGGACAGGCTTCCTCCTATTGAGCCTTAAACGCTGCGGTCAATGGTGGCCGCCCCTCAGTGTTCCTGGGACTGAAGGTGTAAATCCGTGCTTGCTCCCAAGCTGCTTTCCTGAGAACAGGGAGCAGGTCCCCTTGAGTGCCCTGTCCTCCATGATGGGAGGGACCTGGAGTCGAGAAGGGAGGCGTCACAGTCCTGCCAAGAGTGGAGGCTTGGGGTAAAATAATGTGATGCTTATACACATACACAAGACACACAGACACACACCACACACACACTACCATACCACACACACACCATACCACACACACCAGACACACACCACCATACCACACACACACCACACACACCAGACACATACCACCATACCACACACACACCGTACCACACACACACTGTACCACACACACACCGTACCACACAAACACCATACACACCAGACACACCACCATACCACACACGCACCACCGTACCACACACAAACCACACACACCAGACACACACCACCATACCACACACCACCATACCACACATATACTAGATGCACCACCCCATCATACCATACACATAACACACCACACACACACCACACACATACCATAATGTCACACAATAATACCATACACACACACCACATACACACCACCATACCACACACACCACCATACTACACACACACCATACCACTCACACACCACACACACGCCACACCACCATACAACCATACCACACACACACCACACGCACACCACCATACCACACACACCACACACACCAGTCACCATATACCACACACCACGCACACACCACACAGACACTATACCACACCACACAAATACCACAAGCATACCTATTGCATACCACACATACCTCACATCACAGTCACCACAGAGACCCCACACACACCACACATACCACACTGTACATACCACACCACCATCCACACCACAGTGCACAGACACACATACCACTCACCACATGCCACACTACACACACACCACACCACCATCCACACCACACACACCACCATCCACTCCACGCCACAACATCCTACCACATACATCACCCACATCACACACACACCACAAACACCACTCACCACATATCACACCACACCATACACATACCATACCACACAGCTCACATACACATACTACACCACACTACATACACTCCACAAACACACACACTACATAGAACACATACCTCACATCACACTCACCACAGCGACCCCACACACACCACACACCACCCACAATACACCACACCCACCACACCACACCACACACCACACCACCATTCGTCCCCCACACACAGCACACCATACATCCCACACCCCATACCACACCCACTATATACGACACATACCTCACATCACACTCACCACAGCGACCCCACACACACCACACACCACCCACAATACACCACACCCACCACACCACACCACACACCACACCACCATTCGTCCCCCACACACAGCACACCATACATCCCACACCCCATACCACACCCACTATATACGACACATACCTCACATCACACTCACTGCAGAGACCACACACCACACTTACCACATGCCATTCACCACACCACCCCACATACATACCCCCCCACATACAATGCCACACACTACACATATGAACTCACTTGAATACTGGAGATTTTAGCCCTATGCTAAATTTTTCATCCAACTAATGTAAACTATTGATTTAGCAACATGTATTTGCCACGCATTGAGCCAGACCGGGAACGCGCAGTGGCAAGAGCAGAGCTGCTGCCCCTGGAAGCCAACAGGCTCTGCCTGCACAACCGGCCAGTGACTGCTAGCGACGCTGCATGATGAGGACACTGGGTGCATGGGGCACCCAGAGCCACCGTCACTGGCTCCCGTTATCCCTTTGAAATTGATTTCACAGAGGAAGTTCTTACCTTGTCCATGAATGAAAACTGTGACAGGCTCAAGAACTTTCTAATTATTCTCTGATAATTCAAAAGGTGAGAGTCATTTTAAAGAACGAAACAGTCTTGATTCAGAAATTCGAAAGCACATTTCAATACACGAATCAATGAATGCACCCTGTTCTTTCCATGGTGAGGCATCACCAGGAGCTGGGGAGCAGCCAGGGCCCGCAGCAGGAGGAGGGACGGCTCCTGCCTCCTCTCACCTCCTTCCCTGCTCCACTCCTCCGCAGCCTTTTCTGACTTGTTGCAGGGAGGAGTAACTGTGAGGAGAGAGACGTTTTAACTAACTGCTACTGCTATAAAATGACTTCACACCCTTTTGTGTGGCCCACATTAAAATCTGGATTTTGTGAACACCCAGTGGGTTCTTCAGAAGCCTCATGTACTTTGACCTGGAAGAGGGGCTTTATTCTGGGGTCACTGACCCCTTCTCCAGTTCCTACCTCCTAGGTTCCTTCTTTGCCCAGAGCTGTTCTACACTCTGGGCAGTCCGCCCGTGGGCAAGGACCTAAGAGGACTCCACACCAGACAGCTGGTGCAGGGTCTGCATGGGGTCCATCAGGATCACTCATTCTTTGAAGAAACGCTTGACACGAGGGCCAGTCTAGCCTGCCAGTTTCTCTCCTCATCTGAAGAATTAGCCGGCACAATTCAGGGATTGCTCACTGTGTCCCATAAGGTCCAGAGGACACATTTCAATCTCTGCAGGTGGCCCTGTGAATGCCCATCTCATTAGGTACACGGCGAGAATTCAGAACCTCCTATCCTTGCCCTTGGAGGTGAGAGTCACAGGATCCCAGCAGCTCTTACTGAAGAATCTTCAACAGCTTCTCTCCCGAACTTTGCCCATATTCTTTGGGTGTTCTAGGGACCATCCTATTTCAAATGTCTGAAAGTGTTATCAATAGTCGATCTCAAAATTCATGTTGGCAGTTTGAACTGTTTTTGGTGCCTCGGTTTTTTTAGTTGGTGCCTTGGTAAAAATTATTAATATAATATCCTTTATAAATGTAATGTGAGCGAATATGCAAGATGTAAGGGAAGGCCAGAGGCAGGGACAGTGCTGGAGGGTTCATCTCCTGCCTCCAAAACTCTTTCCAGGTGCTAAAAACTATATCCTCAGGACATTTTTTTTCTAGATATGCAATGTAACAGGAATAAGTTCACCCACATTTCTACCACATGAAATTTTTTTTTCAAGGAATATTTATTAACTGCACATTGTCAAGTCAAAAGTAAAGATGACCCTCATAGTTTGAAATTTTGATAAAATATAGGAGTTGGCCAAGGGAAACAAAATTACTTCAGTAAGATTTAATGTAAATTAGATTTCAATATTTTTGAATTCTCAGCACATACATGGACAGTATGAGTCAGTGAAACTAAATCTCTTTAGTTAGGAAAAGAGGCTCAAGCTATTTTAGTATAAAATAAATAAATAAGTAAATAATTTAGTGGCCCAAAGCAAAAAATTTTGTGTATCTTTTCTATAGGAAAAGAATAATTTATAATATGAACAAAGCCTGATTTGGGCACTCTACCACAGAATTACATCTGTTTGACATGCATTATGTTTTTTGACGGAATAGACAAAGTATAATATATGGCAATTTAACCAAACTTGTAAAGCACAATAAATCATTCTCTTCCACCAGCAAAACTCAAAGAACCAGAATGGAATACTGCCAAATATGCCTGCCACTTTTTAACCAATGCATTTAGGAGAATGTGACTTTCCTTGTAAGCTGTATTTAATTTCTTTTCTATAATTTACATCACATAGTATTATCCTCCATCACTGATTACTTAACAACATCCTGTCTCCACAATTAATTTTAGGCAAAGAGTAAACTTAAAAGCTATATTCTAAAATCCGAGGGGTAGAGGGGATGAATCAAATATGTATATATTTAATTCTGAGGAATTCAAAAATATTTGTCATTTAGAATATATTTAAATACCTTTGCAATATGACCAGGCTGTATATAACTGTAATAACAAAAAGTTGTAAATCCTGCCCTTTCTGACCTTCAATTCTGGTTTCTTTTAAGAGAAATAATTACTCAGGCTAGGTGTGTGGCACACAACTGCAATCCCAGCTATGCAGGAGTCTGAGGCAGGAGGGTTGTTTGAGGCTAGGAGTTGGAGGCTGCAGTGAGCTGTGAGCACCACTGCACCCCATCCTAGATGGCAGTGAGACCTGTTTCTAAAAGCAAGCGAGAGAGAAAAATGACGTGCTTGCTGCCTTGCTAAATGATGTCTTGCCATCTTGCACATACATGGATCCCTTTGGCTCATTCTACTATTCTGTCTCCTTGCTGATGTCTCGTGGAAGACAGAACTCGGAGAAAATTGGATGGCTTCCCCTGACCAGAGAAAGTTGCTCCTCTCAGGATCAACTTTCTTCTAACCACTTTTTCCTCCTGGCTCTGCTTGCACCCCCTTCTCTCTGCCCTTTGGCTTCAGAGTACCCACTATCCCTTCTGGGTTGTGTTGTTGTTTTTGTTTATCCTATCCAGAGCTAGACAAAGAGTCTCTTTATTTAATGCTCCTCAGATTTTCTCAATTTGAAGGTTCCATTTGTCTCTTGCTGGGAGTCTGTCTGAAACTATGGATTTTTAAATCTCTGTGTATTTATGTAGCTGCATAGGTACCCTACAATCTCTATAGATATACACACCCTGTAATGGTTTGAACTGTGTTGCCCCCAAAATAACCCTGGGGACCTGTGAACACGGCATGATACAGCCACAAGCCTTGGAGCCCCCAAAGCCGCCAGAAGCTGCAAGAGGCATGGAGGGACCCCTTCCTATGGCATCTGCAGGGATCACAGCTTTGCTGAAGCCTTAACCTTACACTTTTGGCCTCCAGGACCAGGAGAGAAGACATTTCTGGTCTCTAAAGCCACCTAGTTGAATGGCCTTTTGTTTACATAAACCACAGGAAACAAATACATATCTATATCTACATTAGCATCTATACATTTGTTTATACAAGCATAGATGATTTCTAGAAATACATAGTAAAATCTAGTCATATAGTCACTTCTGAGAGTGAGACAGCGTGGAAGAAGACATCTAACGTCATGTATTATTTCTGTAAATGTTTGTGTGTTTAGAATGTATTTATGTTGATAGTTTAGGAAAAGAAATTATAAAAAAGAATTAAACATAGAGTTTCCTTTAAAGACTATTTCAGATGGGCAATGGTCACAGAACTCAACAAACTGAGTCTTCTCATGGCAATAAGAAGGACCCCTGGGTTAGGCATGGTGGCTCATGCTTCTTATTCCACCATTTTGTTGGATCAACGCAGGAAGATTGCCTGAGGCCAGGAGTTTAAGACAAGCTTGGGCCACATAGAGAGAATTCATTTCTAAGAACATAATAATAAATTAGCCAGACGTGGTGACAAATGCCTGTAGTCCTAGCTACTCAAGAGACTGAGGCTGGAGGATCACTCGAGCCCAGGAATTTAAGACTACAGTGAGCTGTGATCCTACCACTGCACTCCAACCCAGGTGACAGAGTAAGATCCTGTCTCTTATAAGGAAAAAATGTCCCTGTTTTCACTACACAGTGAGGGGAATACATGCACACCTCATTTTACTGCACTATGCCATTGAATAGTTATTGGCATCATTTTTTCCAAGCCCCACTGGTACTTATATTTTATCTGTTTCACATTTTGGTAATTTCCAAAACATTGCAAACATTTTCATTATTATTATGTCTGATATGGTCATTTCTGATCAGTGATCTTTGAAGGAACTATTGTAGTTGTTGTGGGACTTCATGACCAACACTCATGAAAGATGACAAACTTCATCAATACATGTGTGTGTTCTGACTGCTCCACCAACCAATCGTTCCCTATCTCTCTCTCTTCAGCCCCACCTGTTTCTTAAGACACAACCATATTAAAATTATGCTATTAATTTTAATTAATTAAAATTAATAACTGAGAAATGGCCTCTAAGCATTCAAGTGAACGTAACAATCATACATCTCTCATTTTAAATTGAAAGGTAGGAAAGGTTGGTGAAGCTTAGTAAGAAAAGCAGTCAAAAGCTGAGAATGCTCAAAAGCTGGACTCTCTGTGCCATGCAGTTAGGCAAGTTAAGAACGCAAAGGGAAAGTTATTGAAGGAAACTAAATGTACTGCTCCCATGAACAAAAGATGAGAGGAAACACAATCCTATTTCTGACTGGAGAAAGTTTTCAGGGTCCTCGTAGGTCAAACTGCTACAACATTTGCGCAACGCAAAGACCAGTTCAGAGTATGGCCATAACTCTCTTCAATTCTAGCAGAGGTTGGGTTCAGTAGGTTTAGGAAGAGTTATCTTCCTAAGATAAAAGTACAAGGTGAAGCAGCAAGTGCTGATACAGAAACTGCAGCAAATTATCCAGAAGATTTAGCTAAGATCATTGATGAAGGTGGCCATGGTAACTGACAGGTTTTCCACTTAGATAAAACAGCCTCTGTTCGAAGAAACCATCATCCAGCACTTTGATACCTAAAGAGAAGTCAATGTCTGTCTTCAAACTGTCAAAGGACAGGGCGACTCTCTTATTAGAGGCTCATGCAGCTGGGGACTTCACGTTGAAACCAAGCTCATTTATCATTCTAAAAATCCTGTAACCCATTAGAATTATGCTAAATAAACTCTCCTTGTGCTGTAAAAATGAACAACAAAGCTTGGATCACAGCACATTTATTTAGGGGTTTACTGAATATTTTAAGCCCACTGTTGAAATATACAACTCAGAAAAAAAAATTCATTTTAAAATATCACTGTTCATTGACAATGCTCTGGTCACCCAAGAGCTCTGATGGAAATGTACAAGGAGATTAATGTTTTCATGCCTATTGATGCAGCATCCATTCTGCAGACATGGATCAAGGAGTAATTTTTAACTTTACTGTTGAAAAATACATTTTGTAAAGCTATGCCTGCTGTGGATGATGATTCTTCTGATGGATCTGGGCAAAGTAAATTGAAAATCTTTTTGAAAAAATGTATTGTTCTAAAATACCAGTAAGAACATTGGTGATTCATGGGAGGAAGTCAAAATATCAACATTAAGAGTGTCTGGAAACAGTTAATTTTAATCCTCAAGGATGACTTTGAGGAGTTCAGGACTTTGGTGGAAGAAGTAACTACAGATGTATTGGAGACAGACAGCAAAGACAAAAACAAACCAAACAAACATAGCTAGAATTAGAAGGGAGCCTGAAGATGGGACTGAATTGCTACAATTTCAAGATAAAACTTGAAGGGATGAGAATTTGCTTCTTATGGATGATCGAGGTAAAGCATTTCTTAACCAAACACTACATGTTCTTACAAGTGGGAGTTGAATGATGAAAATATCTGTACATATTGTGGGGGAACAACACACACTGGGGACTGTTGGAAGGGCAGTTGAGGAGGGACAGCATCAAGAAGAATAGCTAAGAGATGCTGGGATTGATGCCAAGGTGATGGGATGGTCAGTGCAGCAAACCACCATGGCACACATTTACCTGTGTAACAAACCTGCACATGTACCCCTGAACTTAAGATAAAAGTCCAAGATTTCCTGTTCCCTCTGTCGTGTCTTGGATTTTAGAGCGATGAAGACCTTGTGCTCTCAGGCAGGTCCTTCCACTTTTCTTTATTGTTTTGGAATTCTTCTGGACTCAACCCGGCAATAGTTTCAACATGTTCTGATGATTGGTTGTTAGTCAGAATGAAAATAAGAGTGTTTGATAACAACACAAAAATCAGAACTGGTGACATACACCTGCAAGATGACTGTCTTATAACATGACTACTGTCATTTAACTACGATTTTTCTTTTCCTGTCACTTCTTGTGGGATCAAGAAAATTATGTTCCAAAGAAATGACATTGCCATATTATTGGAGATCAGTTACAGAACAATGTTGGATACTACCAGTGAATTTTCAGTGGTTTGCTTTGTGAAGATGCTTAAACTTCCATCTGTGGCAGTTTGGAATGAGTGGATTTGATGCCAACACATTGAAAGATATCCCTCAAAAAACAAAATGATGACACTCATCAGCCCCCACACAGAGTGAAAAATGTGAACCTAATTTTAGTAGTGTTAATAAGGAGCAACTATCCATAAGTCACTGCATTAACACTGCCTGTGCTATGGCTATTCCCTAAGGCAGAGGGGTAAGCCGTACATAATTGTCTGGGACCAGTTTCATTAATACTGTTGCTGGTTGTATGTGTCCAAAGATGAGTAGCACTATTTGTTATCAGTTTCACTATCTTTTGGAGTTTGGGGCCACATATCCATGCTGTGCTATTTACACTTTTTAATAAGTTAATTTTAAGTAAAATTGTCATTCTAATTTTGTATGTGAAGTCAAGTTTATATATAATAAAGCTTGTCTATAAAAAAAAATAAGATACAAGTTAAAAAAAAAAAAGAAAGTGGTTTATTGAGATGTTATCTATGGAAGCTACACCTGGTAAAGATGCCAGGAACATTGTTGCAATGACACAAAGGATTTAGAATATTCCACAAACTGAGTTAATAAGTGATTGTCAGGGTTTGAGAGGATTGAGTCCAGCTTTGAAAGAAATTCTACTGTGGGCAAAAGTGCTACAAAACAGCATGATATGTTACAGATAAATATTTTGTGAAAAGAGTCAGCGGGTGCAGAAAATTTCATTGTTTCATTTCAGAAATTGCCAGTCACCCCAACCTTCAGTAACCACCCCCGGGCCAGTCAGCAGCCCTCAGCATGGAGGCAAGACCTTCCACCAGCAAAAATCTTAGATTGGAATGTATTATAGGCTCAGATGATCATTAACCGCTTTTAGCCATAAGGTATCACCAGCAAAAATATTAGATTAGAACGTATTATAGGCTCAGATGATCGTTGAGTTTTTAACAATAAAGTACTTTAAATTAAGGTATGCACTTTTTTATACATAATGTTATTGTACATTTAAAGTACAGTATAGCATAAGGATACATTGTATATACACTCTGAAGCCAAAATGTATCCAGCCACGGGGCTCTTTTCATTGTAATATTCACTTTATTGCAGTAGTCTGGAGCTGACCTGTAATAGCTTCGATGCCTGTGGATTAGAATTGAATAGATAGTGTTTATATTTTTTCTTTTCTTTCTCATGTGTATTATTTTTAGGACCACCCTTCTCTGACCTTCACAAATAAGGTTCAGGGCCTGAAGTAAAGAAATCCTACGAAGTTACATATTCTTAGAAACAACTGCATTTCAACTAAAGCAAACCAATAAACAGAAAGCAGACATTTTTGTGTCATGATATACTAAAGAAATTCATGAAAATTATTATCCATTAGTCATATTAAATACAATGATGTGGTTACCTTTCTCTATTATTGTTCTCAATTTTTATTCTAAATCAGTGTAATCGTCTGAATTACTGAAGAGTCAGTAGTCTTTGCCTTGTGGTTTTACATGTATTATGGGTCTTCTTCACAGAAAAACGTCTTGTGCAATTTTGCAGCAGACTATAATTTAGGGAGCATTAAAATGAAGTTCAACATTTATATAAAAAATGAGCACCATTTTGTTCAGTAGGAAATAGCCTGGCATATTGTAGACACTTCTGTTTACTTATATGTAATAGACAGCCAATTCTAAGCAGAAAGAAAAATATTGTATAGAAAAAGAATTGCACAAGAGTATTTTTCTGTCCACTTATCTGAAAATTGTGCTAACATCTTAAAACACTTAATCTTCCCCATGCATCCTCTTTCTTCAAAACAATCTTTTTAAAATTTTTATTTTACATTATTTTAAATGGAAAGACTCTTATTTCAGTCTCTATTGACAGAAAATTTACTTTGTGCTAATTGTGCAAGGATATTGGTGGTATAAGAATATTGGTGGTATAAGTTTCAATGCATTCATAATTAGAGATTTTTTTTTCAAGATTGTTAACACATTGGGAAAACATTTATTGTCCATAAGCTGCCAAATGTGGGGCTGAAGGGAAAATCAGTCCCCTGGGTGTTTTCCAACATTACATTAAACACCATCTTTTTTAAAAATTGGATTGATTGTGTTTGTTCTCGTAGTTGTTTCACATTGTTTTAATTTTTCAGCGGGATTTACATTATTTTAATTCACTCATTCAGCTTTTTAAAAATTATTGCTGATGTGCAGTGTCTGTGTCAGATACGAAAGAGAACATAGTGAGAATGAGAAGAAGCATTTCTGAGTGTTTCTTGTCCCACCACACAGGCAGAGGAGCCTCTTAGCACTAACACCTCACGAGCCGTCATCCGGAGGTTTCGCTGTCAGCGTGAACTCTACCTGCTTTCAGGCCCAAGGGTTTTAATGCTTCCAGTGAATTAAACATTACTTTTTTTTTTTTTCCCACGTAAGATTGTATATTTCTCAGCCCAAAGGGAAACTCCAGCCAGTGATAAATAGGATCCGTTCCTACTGTAGGCCTGCTTTTTAAAATAAGCTTTTCATTTTGACACAATTTTAGATTTGTAGAAAATCGTGAAAACAGAACAAAGTTCCTCTATGCTCTGTACCGAGTGTTTCCTGACTTGAGTGAATACGGGGCGTGTGTCACAATTAATGAGCCAATTTGGGTCCATTGTTAATGCGTTAAAATCCATGGTTTGCTAGTATTTCTTGCTGTTTTCTTGTTTGTTTAGTGTTTTACTTGCTTTTCTTCTTCCTGTTCCAGGCTCCCATCCAGGACACGACCTTATATTTTGTAATCATGTCTTCTTTGGCTCCTCGAGGCTGTGGCAATTTCTTGGGCATTCTTGCTTTTGAAGACCCTGACAGTTTTAAGCGGTACTGTCTGAGTGTTTTGCAGGAGGTTTCCTAATTGAAATTTGGCTGATGCTTTGGTCATAGTCAGATTGGACTATGAGTTTTGCGGAGGAAGCCCAGAGAGGGCAGGGGCCATGCTCCTCACATCCTGGTCTGTCATTGTGGGTACTAGCCGTCTTCACCTGGTGGATGGAGGAGGGTGGTCCATTTTCTCCTCTGTAAACTCACTCTGTTGTTCCCCTTCCCACACTGCAGTCTTTGGAAAGAAGTCATTAAGAACATCAACCTGGGCTTTAATCTTGGTTCTGGAATCTGTCAGCTGTCAAATACTTTAAACTCTTTGAGCCCATACTTTCCACCTGTAAAACAGGGATGCAATGTCTGCCTCAAAGAGTGGTCGTGATGATGAGAAATTACTTATTCCACAGTGTTTCTTAAACAGTAATTCTCCCTGTTGACCTTCTATGCAAATAAGTCCCTTTCTCATTTTCTACAGACAAGTTGTAGCATCAAATATTTAAATGTTGTATTAAGTAATAGGTATTTCTTGATAGTTGCTTATTTCTTAATATAATGTTATGTATCTTTTTAAAGATGATGTGTTAGGACCAGATTACACGCTTTGGTTTTCACTAAATCTGTCATATTTTACATGTGGATAACAACTTACCTTGTTCCTGAATAGCTACTGCTCTCCTTAGATGACCTTATTAACTGCAAGTTATTTCCCAAGCACTTAATATTGTCTCTATTCCTCACAACAAACTGTGTTTTAAGGAGTTACTTTCATTTACGCATATTGAACTTAGATTCAGAGAGTAAAACACTTGTTCAAAGTTCTAGAAATAACAAGTAGGAGACCTGCATTTCAGAGTCTTTTTGGATTTAACGCCTGAACTCCTTCCACAGAGCATACACCACATCAACAGTGTGTGGTCTGGTGTTAGTTTAGGTTATCACCTTTATACCTCCTTCATCCCATAGGTCTGTGGTGTCTTTTCCTATGTGAGATGTGCAGTATTTGTTGAGAACACAGCCACCTTCCACTAGAGAAGGTGATGATTTTTCTGCAGAGGAAACAATTATTTTACTTTTTTTTTGTTGACTTTGGCTGCCATGGAAAAGTACTCCCTGAAGACTCTCTTAAACTTTATATTTGAATATTTGAAATACTACATTGAGAATAAGCAAAACAAACAAACAAAAAACAAAACTAGTGTATTTTTTTCATACCAGTAACAGTACAAAAAGAAACCTAGAGCAGTTACAGAAATGTTCACTTTGATAACATTTAGGCTTATTATTGAATGCTGGTCATCCAATGTGTACTCTTTTACACTTATTATAAATTATATATCAAGATAAAATTAGTTTACACATTAAAATGGTATGTAATGAAAGATTTATGTAAGTGGAATCTGAAAAAAGTAGTATTAACACATTTTGACCAAAGTATATTTAATTTATTTGGTAAGCACAGAAATTAATTTGGCCAAACATCTACTTCTATAAATAAAAGCAAGAAGTCAAAAACTTCACTGAAAAATTAAGTTGCTGTCATGTCACATGCAGCTATAATCACACTGGGATGTAGTGTGCTCTGTAGCAAATACATACCACACATATGTTTTGGTTGTATATGATATTGGACTATCTAAGTGAACTTCCATTTTTTAATGGTTTTATCTGCTTTGAAAAGTACGTTATAATAATTATGATATTATTTTCTATACTTATTGGTCATGGGGCTATTGTAATAAAGTATCATGAAGAAAAGTATATCTCGTAAATGTAAGCTCCTCAGAGCTATACATGAGAAAGTCACTGTATCAATTAATTAAATCATTCTACTAAGACTAAGACTGGTAAAGGTGAATGTTTGAACTAGTTTACTAATTTACTTAGTTACATATTTGATACAGAGACGGGAGTTTGAAGTACCATTGTATCACTCATTAGGGATTGCTACTATCCCTGTTCTCCAGATCAAAGGTTCCACTCTATTCTCCAAACACACACTCAGAGATTGGGTACTAGTGTATCCCACAGGCAGATTGAGAAGACCGAGCCGGAGAGCTAGTAGGAGCCTCACAGGAGCTGGAATATGTCCATGGTGACATGTGAGGCCAGGGCAGGGCGGAAAAGCCACGCTTAACATGAGCTTGGGAGTCTGGAATTATAGCATCAATTTATGCTGACAGCATATTCAGGAACAGAAGGTTATGAGTCAGAGCAAAGCTATCTAAATTGTATTCAGGCATACATAAAGAGGAAAAGCACTGAATGAAACATTCAAAATTACTCAGAAAACCAAAAAACCAAGAGGGGTATAAATCCCCAAAGCCACAATGCAAGCATTTTTCTCATTCCTGCAATGGCCTCATTCAGCATCATCTGTGTGATGCCAGTGTCCATTCCTCTGACACCACCTTCATCCCCAGGCTTCTCGGGACCAGAATGCCTGGAGTCTAACTCCACAGAGACACCATTATTCCCTAGGCCTCATCAGAGCCTTCCACTTCTAAAATTATGAACTCAGTTCCTGCTCCCTGGCCTCCACCTCCTGTCCTTGTCCTCTTCTTCAGGAGTTGCTACGTCACTCCTCTCTCTATCCCATCAAGGTTATGATAATTCAAATTTCTGTCTATACAGGTGCCTTTCTGACTTCACATCTTGCTATTTCACTTAGATTTTAAAAGTTGATTGCTTCATGGCTGGGCACGGTGGCTCACACCTGTAATCCCAGCACTGTGGGAGACTGAGACTGAGGTGGGTGGATCACCTGAGGTCAGGAGTTCAGGAGTTCGAGACTAGTCTGGCCAACATGGTGAAACCCCATCTCTACGGAAAAAAATAATAATAATAATAATAATAGCCAGTTGTGGTGGCAGACTCCTGTAATCCTAGATACTCAGGAGGCTGAGGCAGGAGAATCACTTGAACCTGGGAGACAGAGGTTGCAATGAGNAAAAAAAAAAAAAAAAAAAAAAAAAAAAAAAAAAAAAAAAAAAAAAAAAAAAAAAAAAAAAAAAAAAAAAAAAAGTTCGTTACTTCAAACGCTCTGTTGCTAATATTCTGAACTTCCTGGATTTATTTGTTTTCAATTTTCCTTCTCTGGGCATTTCATATCAATGAAACCATACAATAAATGGTCTTCTTCTGCTACTGGCTTCTTTCAACTAGTGTCATGTTCCTGAGGTTCATTAAGGATTTAGCATTTCATTCCTTTTTGATGCTGGAAATTATTCCATGGTATGGCTATATCATACTTTGTTTATCCCTTAAAAAGTTGAGGAACATTTGAGTGGTTTCACTCTTTAGCTATCATGAATAATGTTGCTAAGAATATTTGTGCAGAAGTCTTTTGTGGACATATATTTCGACTGAGTAGATTTTTTAAGTACACTTGCTGTGACGTGTTTAAGTTTAACTTAAAAAACTGATTCCAAAGAGGCTACACCATTTTACAATCCACCAGAAATCATTGAGGCTTCCATTTCTTCCCTGCAGCACTTGGGATGGTTTGTCTTTTTATTGCAGTCATTCAAGCAGGTGGACAATGGTACCTACTGTAGTTTAGTATATATTTGCCTAATGAGTAATGATGTGGAGAAGATTTTTATTATTTTTCTTTTAGTTTCTTAAGATGAAAGCATAGATTCTTATTGTTTTTAGAGATCTTTCTTCTTTCCTGATATATGCATTAACATTTTAAATTTTCTTCTAAGCATATTTTTAACTGTATATCATCCATTTGTATATGTTGTGCTGTTGCTTTCATTCTGGTCAAAAGTGTCTTAAAATTTTATTTGTTATACATTTTTTGACCCATGAATTATTTGGTATTGTAATGTTTAGTCTTCACATATATGGAGTTTTTCAATTTTTCTTTTCAATTGTGGATCACTAAATTAAGTTCAATATGATCAAGGTATCTATTTTGTAGAATTTCAATCTTTTTAAATAAATGCACCCTTTAAAAGAAAGAATGTATATTATGGTAATATTTGGTGAGATGTTCTATAAATGCTAATTAGATCAAGTTTGCTTGCTGAAAGCATTGCCCAAGACTTCCATCTTTGCTAATTTGCAATCTAGTTGTTCTATCAATTACTAAAATTTTCTATTGACATATTCAAATATTTTTATCATTGAACTGCCTTCTCTTTTCCATTTCTACTAGAATTTTCTTTATGTGTTTTAGTATTCTGTTGTTAAGTGTACCTACATTTTTGTTATATCTTTTTGACATATTGAGTCTGTGATTATCAAAATTTACCTCTGTTGTTCTATATTCATATTCTTTATCTAAAAATTTATTTTCTCTGATATTAATATGGCCACTCCAGCTTTATTATGGCTATTCTTTTCATTGTATATCGTTTTTCTTTTTTGTCTTTCTTACAATGCTTTACTTTTTATTTATTTACTTTTTCTTTAATTCTTGAGTACATGTGCAGATCGTGCAGGATTGTTACATAGGTATGATCCTGCCATGGCGGTTTGCTGCATCCATCTCCCCATCATCTACGTTAGATATTTATCCTAATATTATCCTCCCCAACCCCCTCACTCCCTGCTATTCCTCCCCTAGCTTTCTCATCCCCAACAGGCCCTGGTGTGTGATGTTCCCCGCCCTGTGTCCATGTGTTCTCATTGTTCAACACCCACTTATGAGTGAGAACATGTAGTGTTTGATTTTCTGTTCTTGTGTCAGTTTGCTGAGAATGATGATTTCCAGATTCATCCATGTTCCTGCAAAGGACATGAACTCATCCTTTTTTGTGGCTGCATAGTACTCCATAGTGTATATGTGCCACATTTTCCTTGTCCAATCTATCATTGATGGGCATTTGGGTTGGTTCCAAGTCTTTGCTATTGTAAGCAGTGCCTCAAGGAACATATGTGTGTATTTGTCTTTATAACAGAACAATTTATAATCTTTTGGGTATTTACCCAGTAATGGGATTTCTGGGTCAAATGGTATTTCTATTTCTAGATCCTTGAGGAATCACCACACTGTCTTCCACAAATGGTTGAACTAATTTACACTCCCACCAACAGTGTAAAAATGTTAATATTTCTCATATTCTCTCCAGCATCTCTTGTCTCCTGATGTTTAATGATCGCCATTCTCACTGGTGTGCGGTGATATCTCAGTGTCATTTTGATTCACATTTCTCTACTGACCATTGATGATGAACATTTTTTCATATGTTCGTTGGCTGCATAAATGTCTTCTTTTGAGAAGTGTCTGTTCATATTCTTTGCCCACTTTTTGATGGGGTTGTTTGTTTTTTCTTGTAAATTTGTTTGTTTGTAGGTTCTGGATATTAGCCCTTTGTCAGATGCGTAGATTGCGAAAATTTTTTCCCATTCTGTTGGTTGCCAGTTCACTCTATTGATAGTTTCTTTTGCCAGGCAGAAGCTCTTAAGTTTAATTAGATCCAATTTACCTATTTTGGCTTTTGTTGCCATTGCTGATTCTTTCTTAAATCTACTTGCATCACTGAATTCAATGTGCCTCCACTATAGAATGTATAGTTGGATCTTGTGCTTTATTCAGTCTCATAATCTCTGCCTTTTTAATGGGGTAATTACCCCATTTACTGTTTTAACATTATTATTTGTATGGTAGAATTTATATCAAATACTTTGCTGCTTCTTTTTTTTATTTGCCTTGTGTTTTCATGTTTCCCTGTTTCCCTTTTACCGCCTCATGTTTGTGTTAAATAAATATTCTTTGTGTGCCTTTTTAATTCCTCTTTTTATTGGATAGAGGTTTTTTGTTATTTTCCTAGTGGTTGTCCTAGGGATAAAAATATGCAACTAAACATAGCACAGTATATTTCAGCATTATGCACACTTAGCTCTGATAAAATATAGCAACTTTTTACCAGTATTTTTCCTTCCTCCTGTTCTAGGCTATAATTGCTATATATATAATCTCCATATCTATTTATGGTACAAGCCCAGCAATACAGTGTTTTAATTATTACCTTATGAAATCTTAAGTCATATGAAGATTAAAAATAGGAATGAGTAAAAAACAAATTATATGTATAACTGATTTATAGATACATCTGTATATATATAATATTTTTAATGAATGCACATGTATACATATCCACACACACTTATATGTCTGTGTGTCTGCATGTGTGTGAGAGAGAGGAGGGGAGAATTTCGTATCAACCCACATACTTACGAAGTGAAATTTTATATTAACTCACATACTTTCTTATTACCTTTGTTTATTCCTGTGTATACAGCTCATAAAGTTTGGTGACATTTTGTTTTAATCTGAATAGCATTCTTTAATTTTTTTGTAAGTGTACTAGCATTAATATACCTAAGTCTTTATTTGTCTAGGAATATCTTTATGTCACCTTCATTTTAAATAAGAACTTTGTTGAGTTTCTTTCTTTTCTTTTTTTTTTTTTTTTTAGACAGGGTCTTGATTTGTCACCTAGGCTAGAGTGCAGTGGTGAGACCATGGCTCACTGCAGCCTCAACATACTGGACTCAAATGATCCTCTCACCTCAGCCTCCTTTGTAGTTGGGACAAAAGGCACACCTTTCCGTGCTTGGCTAATTTTAAAAATATTTTGTAGAGACAGTCTCATTTTGTTGTCCAGGATGGTCTTGATCTCCTGAGCTTAAGCAATCCTCCTGCCTTGACTTCCTAAAGTGCTAGGATTACAGACAGGAGCCACGGCACCTCGCCTGGATATTGAATTTCTGAGCCATTGCTTTGACTGTGTCCTTCTGTTACTTTCTGACCTATCTCATTCCTGATGAGGTCAGCCATTAGTCATATTATTGCTCCTGTATACATGATAACTAATATTTCTTTTGTTGCTTTCAACATTTTCTCTACATCTTTAACTATCAAAATCTTGACCATGATATATTTAGGCGTGATTCTCTTTGGATTTTCCCTGCTTGAGTTTTTTCGGGTTTATTGGATCTGCAGATTAGTAATTTTATAAATTGGCGACTTTTTGCCATGATTGCTCAAATATTATTCTTTCCCCTTCTTTCTTTCCTCCTTCTGGCACTACCATTGCAAGTATATCCCACAACTCTATGCTGCTCTCTTTATTTTTCTTCGCCATTTTTCCTCTCTGTTCATGAGATTGGATAATTTCTACCAATGCATTCCTCAAGTTCACTGATTCTTTTTTCTATCACTTCATTGAATTCTGAGCCCTTCTAAGTGTATTTTCCCCATTTCAATCACTTACAACTTCCATTTGTTTGTGTTTTATATTTTCTGTCTCTTCATTGACAATATCTTCTCTGGGTCATTGTCATACTTTTGTATAAAGCTTTCGCATGGCTTCCGTCAGCTTTTTTTCAGTAACTATAATTGCTGCTATGAAGACTTTGCCTACCAAATTCAATATCTGGGCACATTCAGCAATGCTTTCTATTGGCTAACTTTTCTCCAGAGTATTTCTTTCCTATTTCTTTGCATATCTTGATTTTTTAAAATTACTGAATATTTTAAGGCAGCAGTCCTTAATCTTTTTACCCTAGGGACCAGTTTCCTGGAAGACAATTTTTCCACAGACAGGAGGTGAAAAGGAGTATGGGATGATTTCAGGATGAAACCATGCTACCTCATAAGGAGCTCGTAACCTAGACTCCTAGCGTGGGCAGTTCTCCTGTAGTGTTTGTGCTGCTATGAGAATCGAATGCTACTGCTGATCTGTCAGGAGGGAGAGAGCTCAGGTGGTCCTGCTCACCGGCTGACTGCTCGCCTCTTGCTGTGTAGCCTGGGTCCTGACAAGCCATGGACCTGCACCTGTCCAGGCCAGGGATTCGGGGACCTGAGGTTTACAGAACATGTTTTACTCACTTTTTTTGTTGTTGTTGTTAACTTTCTCCAGTTGTGGGTTTTTGTTGTTGCTGTTGCAATTTGTAACTTGCCTGAACTCAACCGTCAAAATCTGTCTCCCACACAATGTATGCAGTTTGCATTTGTCATTGTTTTTTTTTTTTTTTACTTTTTAAGTTTAGTTTAATGTTGGGGCTATACCTATGTCTGCATAGTTTAGTGTTCAGCTAAAGATTGGCCAGAAGTTGTATTCAAAAACCTCAAGTCAGTGTGGTTTCCACTGTCTGCTGATAGATATGTGTGTGAACCAGGGAGTACATTAAAACTAGGCTTAGTTTCCAGATCTGCCCCAGTTTTATTTTCTTGCTGCTCTCTGCCACGTGCCCTCTGTGCATGCACACAGGCTCTGTTAGCTAGTAGGTATGGTGGCCTGGGCCTCTGTGATCATGCTGGCATGTATGGAGAGCTTACTGAGCCATGCATGGCCATCTCATTTCCCAAACCTCACTGCTAACTTACCAGCTAGTGGGCCAGTCTACTGCATGCCACAAACAAGACCTCAACCTCAAGCTACCAGAGCTGCTGCCTCTCCTACCCCATCCCATCCAGCTTGCAACTAGCTCACCACTTTAGCTCGTGAGGCTGTGCTTGGAGAGAGCTCGTGCTGGCAGCACCAGGGAAGCTGTAGGTTTTCAGGGGTTGCACCTCTCCTCTGCCACCAGCTGCATCTCCACACTGGCCAAACTTAGGGAGGAGCGATGGGAGTAGCCCCAGGCAGGAAAACCCCAGGTTCACACTGTTGTTACTCGACTTTCAGTAGTTCTTATGACTACGTGATTTGTTTTTGTTGTGTGCTGTTGATCTATTACCGGAGAACCGAAATAATTTTTGGCAGTTTCAGTAGTTTGGTTTGTGAGAGTAGGATTTGTTAAGCTCTTCAGTCTCTAACACCAAAAGTTAGAAGTTCTCACAAATCGTTTTACTGATTCTATATCTATCACAAACTATAGGTTTCTGTCTTTCCTTTCTCTTCACAGCCAGATTTCTTAATTATCATCTCTACTTCCCTGTTACCATTTTCATACTTCCCATTTATTCACTTTTCGGATTTTAAAATCTGACTTCTAGGTTAATCACGGCAGGCCAGCATCTCCTGTGGACATCCCTATATGTGACAGTCCCACTGGTACATTCAGTAGAACATTTTGACATGTTGTTTTCCTTGACCTCCCACTCTGTTGCCTTGGTTTTAGTCTGCCACATGCCTGGTTTTGCTCCAATTCCTAAAGCTGCCTGTTTCAGTCTCTGGTATGGGCCTGAGGAGTCCTCACCTGCTAGTGTTCCCCCGACTGTGCTCCAGCCACTGCATTCTGCTTGCATTACCCCTGCCTCCTCCTACGGGGCTCCAAAGACCATTTTTACCGCTGATCTAGATCCTTTCCCTGAGCCTCAGATTTTATCTTCAGTCACGTTCTGGACATCTCCAGAATGGTTCCTCATTCCAAAGACATGCAAAATTCACAATGCCCAAAACCGAATTTATGATTTTCCACAACAAATTTGTGTCTCTTGTCGTACACCCATTTTAGTGAATAACATTTCTATCAACCAAGTGCTGCTCTGGGTTCACGAATGTCATTCTTCACGTTGTGCTGCCAAGTACATTCAAACTTTAATGACCAGGAATCATCTCGTTTCTCTACTGCCCAGCCACTTCCTCTAGTTCCCATCACCACATCCCTGAGTGATGACACAGTCAGCGCTAGCATGGAAAATCTGCAGAGCTCCTACCTGGTCCCCGCACTACTTTCTTCTTTCCTTCACACCTGCCTAGCTCTATCCTTCTTGTCTTTTACTCCAAGTTAGACGGGTCTAACTTCAGGGTTTTCTCAAGCCCTAAGTCCATGTTACAGGCCCCATAAGACCTTCTAATGTTGTTTTGTAACCTCCTTTTTAGTAGTTCTGTTCTAAACCTAAATTCCAAGACACAGGAGGATTATGTCTATCATAATTTACAGGCACATTCTCAGCATCTAATTAAGAGACTGACGTGTGGTTCCCTGGATATGAATGTATAACTCAATCATGCCCATTTATACATAATTTCGTTGGGTGTCTGAGAGACTTTGTGTCTGTGTACATGTCCGTGTGTCTATGTGTGTGTGTATGTGCATGTGTGTATGTATTTGTCTGTGTACATATGTGTGTGTATGTATATGTATGTGAGAGAAATTTTCTAGTAATCAAGGACTAAAAAACTTAAGATTTGTAAATTAACTTCCCAATTATAAATGGTACTCAGAAGCTAACAAGCAGGATAAGATGCTGAGTACATAGTTGCGGCACAACATGCTTTGAAATGCAGAGGATTTTAATCAGGCCTGGGATATATTTTCTATTAGAAGTATGCCTTTAATAAAGCTTATTTCTTCAGTGTTTCTTCCTTTACTTACTGATATTTAGTACATATAAGGATTAGATATAATTTCCCTTTGGCACATATTTCTGTCCTAGAAATAGACTGTTTTGCATTTGTCCTGTTCCTTAGAAAATCTAATTGCTTAAGAAGATCACAATGGAAAAAAAACAGGTATATAAAATTAGTCATTTGGAAATACATCTAATAGAGAGAAAAAAAATTTTAAAGAAGAGAATATATGCCTTGCTGATGACATTTATAATAGTAAACATACACATTGAAATTCTCTTGCATTTTAAAAGTTTTAAAGCCTATTATGTCAATAATTTGAAATATTCACTAACTTTTTATTTTTAGGTATTGAAAGAATAAGTGCCCTGAAATATAAGAAAACAGAAAACACATTTACACTGATACTAAACCTAATTCTTAGAAATATAAACCATTAGTCACTTGCTCATTTCTTCATCTATTTTTGAGTATTCTAAATGATTTCTGTATACTACTTGTATAATGCAGCAGTATATCAATATTTCGTATACTATTTTATTTGCCAACAGAATATTTGAAGTGCAGAGAACAATCTCTGGGCTTAGCATTCTGTGGCTATAGCCTCCACTGGGGTATGAACGCATGTTTGTCCACATCATACCCGATCTTTGGAAGATGACCCCTCTTATTTTTTTATTGTTTTAGTATCATTTTCACCTTCAAAAGTCTCCAACACAAAGGCACTTTTCTCTAAGAGCTATTTACATGTATTAATTGACACTTTAGTAATCAGTTAATATCTCAATTGCCAGAAAGAAGAGTCTTTGTGAAGATGCTGGAAAGACAGAGGCAGTGGAGAAGCAAAGTAGGCAAAGCGTGGCACTGGGGTGTGATCAGCAGGAGCCTGCCTGGCCTGCCAGGGAGTGAGTATTTTCATCATAATTATTAATTAAACTGTGCATTCAGATTCTTCTTCTTAGCAATAATTTAGAAATTTGTCTTGAGATGAATTTTGGTCTGCTCATATGTAAAGTAAAACTCCACAAGGCTGGGTGATGGCCAACTGCTGAACTGGGGTGGGCAGAATATGTTATGCTTATTGACTGCCAGACCCAGGGACTGTGTCAAAAACTCAAAGTCATTCAGTAGATCCCAGGAAAGCTATGCCCTGAGAATAAGACTAAACTGGCCCTAGAAAAGAGGGTACCTTCTCTAACAGACCTGAAACACAAGATTCAAAGAACTAATCTGATCTGTAAGTAACTTCAAAACAAACTTCAAAACCTTTTAAAACAAGACAATAAAATTCAAACATACAATCATGCAGTATTCAAAATCTCAAGAAAACAAAAATAATTCAAAAACTTTGAGGGAAAAAGTAAAAATTGACCAATAATCTGAAGAAAAATTCAAATGCATAAATAAAATTAATGCATAAATAAAAGAGATGATGAAATTAGCAATCAATGACTTTAAAATAGACCCTATAAATGAGTTCGTGATTCTTTTTTTAATGAACATAATGAGGGAAAAAGAAAGATAATAGAAATTAATGGCACTTATAGGGCTGAAAAATGTGATAATCAGAGATGCAAAATACACCAAATTAAATAAACCACAAAATAGACATTGCAGAAGAAAGAACTTGTGGACTTGAAAAAATACAAGTGCAATGGAGATTAGCAGACCAAAAAAAAAAAAAAAAAAAAAATGAAATAAAAAAAAAAAAAAAAAAAAAAAGAACAAAACCTCAGTGACCAGTGGAATAATATCAAGGTGTCTAAATCACGTTTAATTGACATGGAAAATGAAGAAAAGTGAGAGAGGAAGGTGCAAAAATGTTTAAACAAACAACGGCCACCAGTTTTTCAAATTTCATGAAAATTCCAAACATACAGATCTAAGAAGCATAGCAAACTCCAGCAAGATAAAAAACAAAATCTCAATAAGGTATATCATAATCAGATTGTAAATAAACACTCAAAGAGACTATACTTGAAATGTATATACAGTATATTGTATAGAAAAGTATGTTACGGATTTTCTGTAAGGAGAGAAGTATAAGGGTGACGTATTTAACATCGGGGCAAGGAAAGACATACGAAATTTAAACACTAACTCTTAAACTGCTGAAACAAGGACAGTCAGGTGAGAATTTTTTATCGAGTGATATCTTTCAAAAATTAAAGGTAAAATATGTATATTTTAGGATGGCCAAATTTGAGGCAATCTTTTACCAGCAAATCTACACTTCAGGAAATATTTTAAAAAGCTTTTTTAGGCTAAAAGAAAAACAAAAAATACTTGGGGGAATTGTAGATCAACGTATAAGAATAAAAGCCACATAAACAAGAAAATGTGGGTATAAAAATGAATGCAAAAATTTAAAAATACATAAAATTTTTTTTAGTTTTTAATTTAAAATAATCTATAAATGCAAATATTAACCACATGTATTTTTGAGTTGATAACCTATAGGCAATTAAAACATTTGAAAAACAGCACAAATTTTGAGAAAAGGGTAATGGAAATTACTGTAAAAAGCTCCTTGACTTTTACATGAAGTGGCGTAATAAAATTTTAAAGTAGATTATAATAAATTCATTGTACATTTGTAAATTTTAAATCAATGACTGAACACACACACACACACACACACACACACACACACACACAAGCAAACAAAGAGTTTTATCTATTAACCAACCAACCAGGTAAAATGGAAAGCAAACAACCAAAAACTTTAAGTAAAGTTTATCCAAGATAACGCACAAGAGTAAGAGAAAAGAAACAAAGAACTAGTGGGATACATAGATAATACATATAATTTAAGTCTGGGACTTAAATCCAAATATTCCAAAGTTATATTAACTATAAACATCTAAACATTCCAAATATAAATCTAGTCAGACTGGATAAAAAAGAATGACTCAACTATTTGAAGCCTACAAGAAAAACTCTCTTTAAATAAAAATATTTATGTAAGTTGAAAGTTAAGTGATTAAATTTAAAAAAAATGGATCTTACAAAAAGATGGTTATACCAAGATTAAACCAAAAAATTTCAGAACAAGAACTATTTCCAAGGATAATAATGGGTAATTCATAATGTAATCAACAAATGAGAAGCTCACTGAAATTTGAAATATATGCAGCTAATAATAGAGATATAAAATGCCTAAAACAAAATCTCATAGAATTAAAAAAGCAAATAGAAAGAAAGAAATTCACAATTATAGTTAAAGACTCAATACATTTTCATCAGTAATTTATAAAACAAGAAGAAAATCTTTAAAGATACAGATATAAAACACCATCTATGTCTATCAAAGACTATCAACCAGCTTGACTTAATACAGCACACTAAAAGTCAAAACAAAAGAATCATTTTTTAATGATATGCATGGAAGATTCACTAAGACAGACTTGATACTGGTCTGAAAATATTTCTCTCTAAACATAGAAAATGCAAAATCACAAAGAGTGTGAATGCACTGATGATACTAGAATATATATTAAAAATCAATAGCAAAAACACCTGGAAAAAAATCAACAAATATTTAAAAATTAAGTACATACTTCAAAGACATCCATGAAACAAAAAAATATATCTTAAAAAATAGAAAATATTTTGAATTAAATTATGTTAAAATAATACATAACATTTCTCGGATGCAGCAAAGTCAGTGCCTAAAGAAAAAAATATACTTATAAATACTTACACTAGAGGAAAGAGGCTCAAATCAGTGGTATAACTTTCCATTTTAAGAAACTAGAAGAGTATGTTTATTAGAAATTAAGTAAAAGAAAGAAAATGATAATGATAAAAGCAGGAATTAATAAAATGGCAAAGTGATAACAAATTGAAAAATATATAAAATCAATAGTTGTCTCATGCAAATACTAATAAAATTATAAATCTCCAGCTATATTAGCAAAAACACAGGAGAGAAAACACAAATTACTAATAGCAGAAGTGAAAGAGGAGTTATTACTATGTAAACATAAAAAGCATATGAAATAAAAATTATGAACACTAGGTCATATTTCTTGAAAGATATATATTAACAAAACTAAGAGAAGACTTACAAAATTACAGAGGTTGAATATTTACTTTAAAAAATTGATTTTGTAACTAAAACCTTCCCATAAAGAAAACTTCAGGCCCAGATATTTTTACTGAGATCTCTCAAACATTAAAAGGAGAAATTATACCAAACCTACACAATTCTCTTTCAGAAAACAGAAGTATAACTACTTTACAAATTACTTTACGATGCCATTATTGCACTGACATTATAATAAGACATATTACAAGAAAATGAAAGAAATTTCAGATCAATATTCCTCATAAACATACTTCCGCAGTTATGGCCATTTTCACAATATTGATTCTTTCTAACTATGAGCATGGAATGTTTTTTCGTCTGTTTGTGTCCTCTCTTATTTCCTTGAGTAGCGGTTTGTAGTTCTACTTGAAGAGGTCCTTAACATCCCTTGTTAGTTGTATTCCTAGGTATTTTATTCTCTTTATATCAATTATGAATGGGAGTTCACTCATGATTTGGCTCTCTGTTTGTCTGTTATTGGTACATAAGAAACTTGTGATTTTTGCATATTGATTTTGTATCCTGAGAATTTGCTGAAGTTCCTTATGAGCTTAAGGAGATTTTGGGCTGAGACGATGGGCTCTTCTTAATATATAATCATATTGTCTGCAAAAAGAGACAATTTGGCTTCCTCTTTTCCTAATTGAATACCTTTATTTCTTTTTCTTGCCTGATTGCCCTGGCCAGAACTTCCAATACTGTGTTGAATAGGAGTGGCGAGAGAGGGCATCATTGTCTTGTGCCAGTTTTCAAAGAGAATGCTTTCAGTTTTTGCCCACTCAGTGTGATATTGGCTGTGGGTCTGTCATAAATATCTTTTATTATTTTGAGATACGTTCCATCAATACCTAGTTTATTGAGAGTTTTTAGCATAAAGGGCTGTTGAATTTTGTCAAAGGTCTTCTCTGCATCTATTGAGATAATCATGTGGTTTTTGTCTTTGGTTCTGTTTATGTGATGGATTATGTTTACAGATTTGTGTAAGTTGAACCAGCCTTGCATTCCAGGGATGAAGCCTACTGGGTCATGACGGATAAGCTTTTTGATGTGCTGTTGGGTTCAGTTTACCGGTATTTTATTGAAGATTTTCACATCAATGTTCATCATGGATGCTATCCCCATCAAGTTACCATTGATTTCTTCACAGAATTGGAAAAAACCACCTTAAACTTCATATGGGACCAAAAGAGAGCCCATATAGCCAAGACAACCCTAAGCAAAAAGAACAAAGCTGGAGGCATCATGTTATCTGACTTCAAACTCTACTGCAAAGCTACAGTAATCAAAACTAGACCAATGGAACAGAACAGAGGCTTCCAAAGTAAGGCCACACATCTACAACCACCTGATCTTTGGCAAACCTGACAAAAACAACCATTGGGGAAAGGATTCCTTATTTGGCAAATGGTATTGGGAAAACTGGCTAGCCATATGCAGAAAGCTGAAACTGAATCCCTTCCATACACCTTATACAAAAAACTAACACTAGGTGGATTAAAGATTTAAATATAAGATCTAATATCATAAAAACCTCAGAAGAAAACCTAGGCAATCCCATTCAGGACATAGGCATGGACAAGGACTTCATGACTCAAACACCAAAAGCAATGGAAACAAAAGCCAAAATAGACAAATGGGATCTAATTAAACCTAAGAGATTCTGCAAAGCAAAAGAAACTGTCATTAGAGTGAACTGGCAATCAAAAGAATGGGAAAATTTTGCAATCTACCCATCTGACAAAGGGCTAATATCCAGAATCTACAAAGAATTTAAACAAATTTACAAGAAAAAACAAGCAACACCATCAAAAAGTGGGCAAAGGATATGAACAGACACTATCAAAAGAAGATATTTATGCAGCCAACAAACATATGAAAAAATGTTCATCATCATTTGTCATTAGAAAAATGCAAATCAAAACCACATTGAGATACCACATCACACAAGTGAGAATAGCAATCATTAAAAAATCAGGAGACAACAGATGCTAGAGAGGATGTGAAGAAATGGGAACATTTTACACTGTTGGTGGGAATGTAAATTAATTCAATCATTGTGGAACACAGGATGACAATTCCTCAAGGATCTAGAAATAGAAATACCATTTGACCCAGCAATCCCATTACTGGGTATATGCCCAAAAGATTATAAAACATTTAATTATAAAGACACATGCACATGTATGTTTATTGTGGTACTGTTTACAATAGCAAAGACTTGGAACCAACCCAAATGCCTGTCAATGATAGACTGGACAAGGAAAATGTGACACATATACACCATGGAATACTATGCAGCCATAAAAAAGGATAAGTTCCTGTCCTTTGCAGGGACGTGTATGAATCTGGAAAGCATCATTCTCAGCAAACTGACACAAAAACAGAAAACTAAACACTGCACTTTCTCTCTCATAAGTGGGTGTTGAACAATGAGAACACATGGACACAGGGAGGTGAACATCACACACCAGGGGCACTATGGGAAGTATAGCAGGGGGTTGGGGGATTAGGGAGGGCTAACATTAAGAGAAACACCTAATGTAGATAATGGGGGGATGGATGCAGCAAACCATTATGATCTGTGTATACCTTTGTAACAAACCTGCAAGTTCTGCACATGTACCCCAGAACTTAAAGTATAGCAGTAAAAAAACCCTATAATTTAAAAAAATCATACTAGCAAAAAATCCATAATGAAATATTAACGGATTAAACCCAATAATATATAAAAATTATAATATGCTATGACCAAGTATAGTTTTTTTCTCAGCGATGTAAAGTTGATTTAACTTTATACTAACATCTCTACAAGCTGAAAAATTACTTGGCAAAAATTTTACACTTAGTGAGCACAAAGAATTGTGTTGTCAATTCAGACTCATATTGATCAGAAATCTAATACAGCATCAAGCTTAATTAATAACCTCAAGAACATGAGCAATCAAACCAGGAATAGTACCAAAACACAGAGTATAGTTTCACAGATCCCATATTCTCTTTTCAGACATGTGATGTCAGGACTGAGTTGATGGAGTCTCTCTGGAGCATTTTGTTTTTACTTAGGGGGCAAATATTTCATAGGTAAAATATGGAAACCATGAACCAAGAGAGAAAAAAATAGATAAATCAGACTTTATCAAAACTGTTTAAATTCTTATCATTGAAAAGATTATTTCCTCACTGGGTAGAGATAATTTTTCTTATGAATCGTTTTTTTGGTACATTTCTGTTTTATATCACAGGGTTCTGCATGGGCTACAGAATATCCTTCAGGGACAGGTGCCTCATAACAATGCCTTTGATTCTGGGTGTGTCTCATAAGCAGTTCTAAGCCAGGGTCATTCTGTGAAGACTGTTCCACAGCTATGGACTCTCCTCAAGCTGGTATCATTAATCTATTTATGCAAAGGTCCAGTTATCACACATGGATATTGGGCTGAGTCCCCTGTCTTCTGTGATTTCTTCAAATTGGTCCTACAAGAAATCAGGTAAAAAATAGATCACAGCTGAGCTCATGTTTACCTTTGTTCTCTCTAAACCACCATCCATGATAAAACAAACAAACAAACAAAAACTCTCAGGAAACCGTGAGAAAAGAAAATGTCTTCAGGCTATCGAGGGATATACATGAAAAACCTTCAGATGTCAATATCCATGATGATGAAAGGCGGAATCCTTTACCCTTAAGGTCAGGAACAATGCTCGCCTGGCCTTTCTCACCACTCCTGGTCCACATGTCACTGGGAAATCGGTCAAGTGAAATAAAGAAAAGGCACATTGATTGGAGAAGAAAAGTGAAGCTTTCTGTTTCACAGTCAATACGATAATTGCTTTTTTTTTCAACTCTTAGCTAATCCCTACAAAAAACTCCTGGAACTAACAACTGAGTTTAACAAGGTTTCAGAATATTAACAACAACATAAAGGATGAATTGCATTTTTAAATACAAACAATAAACAAATAGAACTTGAAATAAAATATTTGGAATAGCATCAGAAAAAAAGTTAACATTTAGAGAATATTTGCAGAAATATATACAAAAGCTTTACAAGAAAATTAGAAAACATTGCTGCAAAATTTAAGAAGCCCAAAAAAATTACCTTTGGCCCTTAAAAATAAATCGTCATGTATCTTAAACCTAAATGTAAAAGCAAAAATCTATATAACTTCTGGAAGAAAACAGGAGACCAGCTTTTTATTTTTACTTAGAGGGAATGAATATTTCACAGGTAAAATCTGAAAAACATGAATCAAGAAAAAAAATAGAAAAATTTGACTTTATCAAAAATGCCTGAATATTTGATATTCAAAAAACATCATGTAAAAATGAAAATGAAAGCCGCAGAACAGGAAAACATATTCACAATACTGTACTTGATAATGAATTAACAGCCAGAATATAAAGAACTCTTACAACACAATAAGAAAGCAGCAATCCAACTTAAAATTGGGCAAAGGAGGTCAGTCGCGGTGGCTCACTCCTGTAATCCCAGCACTTTGGGAAGCCAAGGCGAGCGGATCACTTGAGGTCAGGAGCTCAGGACCAATTGGCCAGCATGGTGAAACATTATCTCTGCCGAAAACACAAAAATTAGCCAGGTGTGGTGGTGCATGCCTGTAATCCCAGCTACTCAGGAGACTGAGGCAGGAGAATCACTTGAACCCAGGAGGCAGAGGTTGCAGTGAGCTGATATTGCTCCACTGTACTCCAGCTTGGGTGCAGAACAATACAGTGTCTCAAAAAAAAAATAAAAAATAAAAAAATGGGCAAAAGAACTGAACAGATATTCATCAAAGGAGAGAGATTCTCAACTTAATTAGCAAAGAAATGAAAGAAATCACCACATTGAGATTCCACTCACGACCTGCCATAGCCATAGAAGGGCTAAACTTGAAAAGCCTGACAACACAAAGTACCCGTTGGAAACTCTCGTTAATCTCTGTTTACAATGTTAAATGGTGTAACTACTTTGGAAAACACTGTGCCACTGTCTTCTAAAGTAACCTGTACACTTTCTATAAGACGCTGCAATTTTGCTTCTAGATATTTACCAGGAAAAGTTGAAAATGCTCCACCACAAAGACTTGTACGTGCATGTTCCTAATAACTTTATTCATAAAACAAGAGTAGAAATAACCCAAATGCTTATCACCAGGTGAATGAATAAATGAATTGCAGTCCATGTACAAAATACAATAGTAAGAAATAAGAAGAAACACACGCCTGCAATCCCAACACTTTGGGAGGCCGAGGCAAGTGGGTCACTTGAAGTCAGTAGTTCAAGACCACCCTGGCCAACATGGTGAAACACCGTTTCTACTAAAAATACAAAAATTAGTGGGGCGTAGTGGCTCACGCCTTAACCTCAACTACCAGGGAGGTTGAGGAGGGAGAACCACTTGCAACTGAGAGGCAGAGATTACAGTGAGGCAGGATTGCACCACTGCATTCCATGCAATCCAGCCTGGGTGACAGAGGGAGACTTTGTCTCAAAGAAGAAAAACAATGAAAGAGACGCACTATTGGTATAGGCAACACTACACATAAGTCTCAAAAGCATTACTCTGTGCAATAGGAGTCAGACACAAAAGAGTAATGAAATAATTTTATTCACAGGAAATTTCCAACTTCACAAGGCAATCTACGATGACAGAAAGCATTAGCCCTGGATCTTCAATGATTAGCACTTCAGTAGAATCGGTGACTTGGTAGGGTAGAGCACAGTTAAAGACTCCAGATTCACTTGTTTCAGGATATTTTTGTGACTTTGGCTGTGTGCAATATTGCAGTTCATAAAATAAAGCTGGAAAGATAATTCTGAATGAGTTGAAAGAGGATCTTGAATTTAACAATGGCACATGTGTTTATTCTCGAAGTGATTGGCATTATTGGTTTTAGAAGAAGGGAAACACTTTGTGGACGTTTGCAACCAATTTTTTTATATTCACAATCACATTACTGTATTATAACCCATATGAGGAGTCCATTTCTCATAATGTTTTTCATGTTTAATCAATAACAAATATGTCCATTAGTATTTTTCATAGCACCCAAATTGTACTGGTAAAACATCAGAATAAAATTGTAGGAGAGTTTTCAGGAGTGTGTGTAACACAAATACTCATTGACACTAGACATAAGATAGGCCCCAGACCTGACCCAGCCGGTAAGCTAAGATAAAATCAATTGCTTGAGTGAATTTGTGTTAATAATCATATCCCTTATATATTAAAGGGTGTTCAATTAAATGATTGTCATGGTATTTTTTCCCATGAATTAACTTAAACACTAACTCAGTACATTCTATATGCAAGATACTATAGTTAGCCCTGTTTTATAAGACTTGACATTAACTGCTTCATGGAAATAATGTTTGAACTTCTCAGGATATATTACTATTCTTTTCTGAGATAAAATGTGCTCTTTGGGACATGTTCAGTGTATGAAAAATACTTAAATATTCATTAATTTCCTTCTGTCTACGATGTCATAGTAGACAACTTAAACCTCAGTACGATTACGTTGAAAATTTTTTCAGACTAGGAATGTGCATTATCAAAAGAATAAAATAAATGGAGTAGGCAAAATGATCTATTTTCAGAGGTGTAGCAATGGAAAACTCCATTCTTCCCACACTTTACACCAAATATTATAAATATGATTCTCTTTCCTCTTTAAATCAGCCAGGAAGCGTTCTGTCACCATGGCTATTCTCTCTCTATTCCATTTAGATGTCATTCAATTATAAATAGTTAAGGTAAAAATACACAAAAAGAGTTGTTCGACAGCGATTTTAACTCTACATTTATGGGAAGTATAATCACATGCGCATGTAAATATAAATTTAGAAACATCTCTGCCAACATGACCTAAATACATATTAAAGCATCTCATTTCTACATTGTCAACAAGTAATATAGCTTATGAAAAGGTTTTAAACCTTACTGATCTTTCCTTGAAATAAATATGAAGCAAACATTATATTATTAAACTCATTAATTCCAAAAATCATCCTGTCTCTATGGACCATTGCCCTGAAATTCTCCAGCTGTTACCCCAAGGAAGCATATTTGCATAACAAGGTGACACTTAGGAACCCACCACAAAATGTTAGCAGTATTAGTGCAGCCAGCAACATGGCAGCCATTATCTCAGGGTTGGTACATTTTCTGTTGTTGTCGTTCATTCCAGGTAATTTCTCCCTGTGGCGTAATAGAAAAACTCAGTATTTCAATAAACCTGATCTTCTTACCAAATGAAATCCTTTGTTTCTCAAATGGTGCTTACTCAGTGGTTAAACTATAGGAAATTCAGTCTTTAGCAGAAAAATAAACTATGAGAGGATAATTCAAGTTTGATGTTCTCATTGGCTTCTTTGCAATTTCTGAGGAGACCTACTCACCCACTGAGGCACGGCATCAAAATGAGAGCGCTGTGAGGGCAGTCAAGAACCCCACAGCTGAAGAATGGCAGGAGGAGACTCTTATTTCCTAGGTGGGGTATCCCCTTCTTTCTCAATGGCATTCATCAAAACACTGCCTTCTCCAAATTGTGGCTTATCCTTGACCCATCTCTCCTGGTCAGGGCTCACCATCTGGTGTAGCTCATCTATCTTTTTTGTATTGCCTTTAGCTCCTTCTTCCTTTCCTCTATTTTCCTCTCTGTGATTATTTTATACTTAAAACATCATTTTCATTTCTCACTTTTCTGCTAAAATAACTAACGTCAAGTACCAAATGGTCTATAATGTTAGATCTGGCCAATGTAAACCACCCAAAACCCAGGCTTACTAAATCAGTTGTTAGAAATCACACCAATTCATCTCCTTCTGGGCCAAAGTGCTTCCTCAAACTATTTAAATTTATTTTTAGTTCCACAATAAGCTTTTGCACTTAGTTTATATTACTAAATCATATTTGATATTTTAAGAATGTATTAATCTTTTATGTCACACCGTTCAAATTTCTACTAAATAATCAGTAATTCAATGTCAAGAAATATTGCTTGAATAAGTGATCTGATCCTCTGGTTTTTGAATCTAAGTTTTACTGGCTATCAAATCGATTTACTTGCTTTTATGTAAGTCAGGCAGTCACCCGAATGGGCTTCAGTATTTAGGCATGTAAACGTGAGGACTCAGTGGATGCCCTATTGTATCTGGTAATTTTATAAAGTGCTAAAATATAAGACACCCTCTAGTAAAGCCACATAGTACTTATTTGTACCATTATCAGTCATTTAAGGAAGTATCTGTGATATCCAAAACAAGGAATATAGGAAAACATTGCTCATGGGTACTTGTTTATGGATAATTTTTGTTGTTCTCCATACCAAACATAGTGAGACAAAATATTATTATATATACAATATATGACATATCATATATATAGAGAGATGATATATATCATATATGCTATATCATATATATCAGAAGATAGGCTCTGGATCTGCCAACCTTTGTAAATAACTTTATCAAACATAGTTCAATGCAAGAATCTGACACACACTGGATATTCTTCATGAAAAAAAGTGTTTTAAAACATAATTTGGGCAGACCTGAGCAATTGAAATGAAAAAGATATCAGCTGAATGACTTCTTTTGCAAGGGTGTTCAATCTTTTGGCTTCTCTGGGCCACATTGGAAAAACAATTGTCTTGGGCCACACAAGAGACGGTCTAAGGACAATTAGCCTCATTTTAAAGATCTAGGGACATAGAGGAATGATAAAATTCTGAGTTGGAAAGCAGCTGAGCAAACCAAAAGCCATTCCAAGTTCAGTGTTGTTTTCAGATTAACCAGTTTCTGGTAGTGTTGTCATGCCAGTGCATATCCATTTCTCCATTTGTGTAAGCCCAGTTTATGTCAGAACAAACAAGAACTATGAAAAGTAAGAATGGCATGATCATCAAGTTTCATTGAAAGAACACAGTTATGTTTGTTGGAGTTCATCCGGTATCCTCCTCATATTCCTTACTGTGGTGACAGTCTTTAGGTTCTGGGCCACAGGGCTGGCTAGCTACATGCAGAAAACTGAGACTGGACCCCTTCTTTCCACATGATACAAAAATTAACTCAAGATGGATTAAAGACTTAAATGTAAAACCCAAAACCATAAAAACCCTAGAAGAAAACCTAGGCAATATCATTCAGGACATAGGCGTGGGCAAAAACTTTATGACAAAAAAGCCAAAAGCAATTGTAACGAAAGTGAAAATCTACAAATGGCATTTAATTAAACATAAGAGCTTCTGCACAGAAAAAAAAAAAAAAAAAAAAAAAAAAAAAAAAAAAAAAAAAAAACAAAAAAAAAAAAAAAAAAAAAAAAAAAAAAAAAAAAACCTATCATCAGCATGAGAATGAACAGACAACCTACAGAATAGCAGAAAATAGACCATTTGACAGAGGTCTAATATCCAGAATCTACAAGGAACTTAAACAAACTTACAAGAAAAAAAATCCATCACAAACTGGGCAACGGATATGAACAGACACATATCAAAATAAGACATTTTTGTAGCCAAGAAAAATTTTAAAATCTCAACATTACTGATCATTAGAGAAATTCAAATAAAAATCACACTGAGATACCATCTCATGGCAGCCAGAATGGTGATTACTAAAAAGTCAAGAAACAATAGCTGCTGACAAGGATGTGTAGGAATAGGAACACTTTTACATTGTTGGTGGTAATATAAACTAGTTCTACCATTCTGGAAGACAAGACAGTGTGGTGATTCCTCAAGGATGTAGAACCAGAGATATCATTTGACCCAGTAATCTCATTACCGGGTCAATTTTATATACCCAAAAGGATATAAATCATCCTACTACAAAGAGACATGAACATGTATGTTTACTGCAGCATTATTTACAATAGCAAAGACACGGGGCCAACACAAATGCCCATCAATGATGGACTGGATAAAGAAAATGTGGCACATATACACCATGGAATACTATGCAGCCATTAAAAAGAATGAGCTCATGTCCTTTGCAGGGACATGGATGAAGCTGGAAGCCATCATCCTCAGCAAACTAATACTGGAACAAAAACCAAACACCAGACGTACTTACTCATAAGTGGGAGTTGAACAATGAGAACACATGGACACAGGGAGTGGAACAACACAATCTGGGGTAAGTGGGTGGTGGGGAGAGAGAAGGAGAGCACCAGGATAAATAAATAATGCATGCAGGGCGTAAAGCCTAGATGACAGGCTGATAGGTGCAGCAAACCACCATGGCACACATATACCTATGTAACAAACCTACACATTCTGTATTTGTCTCCTGGAACTTAAAGTAACATTAAAAAAAAAAAAGAAACGAAAAAGAAAAAAAGAACTACCAGAGGTTGGGTAATTTATAAAGAAAAGAGGTTTAACTGACTTACAGATCCACAGGCTGTATAAGAGGCATGGCTGGGGAGGTCATGTAAGTCAGGAAACTTACAATCATGGCAGAAGGGTGAAGGAGAAGAAAGCACGTCTTGACATGGTGGCAGGAGAGAGACAGAGCAAAGTGGGAAATGCCACACACTTTCAAGCAAGCAGATCTCCTGAGAACTCACTCACTACTGTGAGAACAGCAAGGGAACAATCTACCCAATGATCCAATTACTTCCCACCCCGTCCCTCCTGCAACATTGGGGATTACAATTTCACATGAGATTTGTGTGGGGACACGGTGCCAAACAGTATCAATTTCTATAGAGTAGTCCATAATGTTACATTGTTTCACAAGTGTCAGCATTCTGTACAGCGCTATTAAAAAATGAGACTCATGAGAGGATTTCCTTTTTAAGGCTGAATAGTAAGTATCCCATTGTGTCTATATGCCACACTTTCTTTTTATTCATTCATTTATGGACACTTAGGTTAATTCAGTATCTTGGCTGTTGTGAGTAATGGTGCAATGAGCATGGGAGTGTAGATATTTCTTTGACGTATTGATTTTGTTTTCTTGAATATATACCCAAAAGTGAGAATGCTGGATCATATGGAAGTTTTATGCTTTTAATTTCTTAAGGGACCCCCATGCTATTTCCAATAGTGGCTGAGATAATTTACATTCCAACCAATAGGGCACAAAGTTTCCTTTTCTCCACATTCTTGCCAGTGCTTGTTATCTTCCATCTTTTTGGTAATAGCCATTCTAATAGGCATGACTCATCTGCAGCAACATGATGAGCCTTGAGGACATTGAATTAAGTGAAATAAGTCAGGCGCAGAAGACAAATACTGCATGATGTCACTTATATGTGTTCTCTGAGACAGTCAAATTCACACAAGCAGAGAGTACATGGTAGTTACCTGAGGCTGGGGGTAGTGAAGAGCTGGAGTAAGGGGATATTGATCAGAGACTATACAATCTTAGTAATACAGGAGAAATAAGTTCAGAAGATCAATTGTACCACAAGGTGACTAGGGTTAATAACAATGTGTAATATACCTGAAAATTGCTAAGAGAGTAGATTTTTGGTGTTTTCATCACAAAATAAACATATGTACAAATAATGCACACTAGTGCCTTTGATTTAGACATTTCATAAGGTATACATGTACTAAAGCATTATGATACATATCACAGACACTCAATTTTTATTTTAAAAAAGCAAGCTCAGTATTTTTTTCTAGACAAACTGGTTGCCAAAGTCTTTCCATGAAGCCATAGTGTGGGTCGAGGGAGAGGTCCGAATGTGGCAGAAGTATGCAGTAAGTCTGGAAATCGATGAGAAACCAGGATGACTCAAGTCTACTAATCTATTTCAGTTCTAAAAGTTTGCATAGATTAAATATCCACACTGAAATCAAGCAATTATTTAGTTAGCCCTCCCACCTTCATGATATCAGGTGGATTTTGACTGAGGCAACTGAGGATTTATTCTGAGACTTGTAGGTAATATTGTCCTCGTTGGGATTAGGGAAGTTATTTCAATAGCAATATTGTGAGCGTCTTTTAGGACCTCCAGAGGATGAATACCACAGTGCTTCTGAGGGCACTGCTTTTCCACTCACAGATGTACTTCTCACCAGCTTTGTGAAAGAAATGCTGCCTGTATCCTCTCTGGGCTACAGTTACCAGATGCCTTCATGGAATCTCACCTATTTCCTGAAGGTGTTGTGTTTATTACTCCACAATAAAGCAAGGATATCTGAGTGTCAACCTCCAAAAATTTGTCACCTTAGAGTCTAGATTTCAACCAACAACTGAGAACAAACTGAGAACATGCCTAGATGTTTGAGCTCGCGTATTAAAACTCTTATCTCTAAGAAAAACATCTTTGTTTATAAATTGGCCTAATCTGAACTCATATTTCTTGTTCACTGGCATAGAACACTTGGAGCCCACTGGTATACATTTTCCTCAAGTTCCTCTGTGTCTGTGTGTGTGTGTGTGTGTGTGTCCATTTTACCCACAAGGAAACACTGGTATTGATATAATGTAATATTTTATGACAGAAGGAGGAAGAGTTTTTGGTGTTAACTTTCTTTCTTTCTTGGTCAGAGATTGTGTATATGTGCTAGGGTCATGCTGAGATCTGACAGTATTTGCAAATATGGGAACAAAAGAGAGAAGAAAAGGGTATTGCAAAAAGAGAATTGTTATAGTTTTTATGATAATTACTCTAGGTGAGGTCATTAATGAAACCTCTGAGTAATATAAGAGAGGCTTCATTAGACAGAGAAAGAGAGCTGGCTTCCACTAGCATGGGATAAACGTTGAGAGTAGATGTTAAGGGTCCTCTGAACTGTCTAAACCTATTGAGTTCAGCCTGTACAGTTTTCAGTTTCCCACCTGTTTTTATTCAATGCCTAGAGTTGCATACACATGGCATAAAGATGTTGTGAAATCAACCTCTCTTGTAGTGAAGCACCCAACTCGCTCACCGCGTTTGTGGAATGAGTGTTGGACAAGTTGATCTCTAAACTCCACAAACACACTATTATATATGCAAAAAATGAAGCATAAAGACTCAAAATTATATGACACTTAAACAAAAATCTACTCCTTTGAAGTCTTTGTTTAGGTAAGAGCATTTCATTTATCTGTTTTGAAAGTATTTATTTACCACTTATCGCTTATAATGAAATGTATGTAACATGCTGTTTTATCCATTATTTTTAAAGGCCTGTGGAACTATATCTATTGTATCTCAGAACACTAGAAAAACATAGAGCAGCAAAAGAATTTTAGCAAAAAACAATTTGATTAGAAGCAGATGAATAAAACATGGTAGTGCCACATAGATGCAAATCACCAAGTGCAGCTGATACAGCCTTCAATTGATCATATCTATCAAGAGTTCTCAGAGAAGGTAAAGTGGGATCTAAAATTAATATTTGCTTAACAGGTTTGCTTTATATTTTTGCAAGTTCCCTTATGTCAAAATGCCATGTTAAAGATATGCATTTTTCTATTACATTTCAGAAATCACCATACAAATGTTTGCCTTTTATTGAAATATGAATTGTTTTAATATACTTCTGAAGCTTAGATAAAATTGCTTTAAAGTATTGGAAAATATAATTTTAACATTGTTGTACAATACTTAAAAATAAAATCTTCTATCACCTCCTTCACTTACCTCCCTTCCTCACTCCATGGCCTTATGAGACATTCTGCTCCATATGATGAGTTAATTTTCTGTAGGGGAAATATCATTTATCTACAGGAGAATCTCTTGCTTATTTCAAATGTAGCATTAAGAAACTTAGTATTAAATAATGAGTTGTAAGCCTAGAATCTGAAGACAAACTGGAATCTAGATGTATAAAGAATGATCACTATATTTAGGAAGTCTAATTTCAGCAAAATCAAGGAATATTTAGTTAAAAGATACAGTTCTCCCAGAGACAGGATATAAACAACAAATCTTTCCTAATAGAGACCCCACATGCTATGTAATGGTCACATAATTAATCTTTGAGACTCCTAAAAAACTTATAGAGAAATTTTGAGGATTTAAAAGACATATTTAACGAAGAGTACTATTGTAATTAAAGGTTGGCACTTTATGTAATCAAAATATTCTAGCTTAAAATAGATTTGAGAATTAAAATTAAAAAAAAATAAAGTTCCCCACTTCTCTCCTATTGTGTTCTGACATGATTAACAAACCAGTATTTCCTTTCATAACATCACATGAAGACTATTTGACTTAGAACAGTTTTTCCTTATTATTCCTCCTATATTTATTATTTGAAAATGGCATTTTAATATTTTTCTTAAGACATCTCCATTCAATAATGCCTGATAGCTTGATAATATAAATCAAACATTTCACAATTATATTTTGTTCTATTTTGGTAATAAAAATGTAGAAGAAAATCAAGAATAGCATTGTTGTGTTAGAAGGAGGTTGATGTTTACTAAATCAGTACTATTTTTCTTTTGGAGAAAATATAGTGCTGTCTATATTCGGCTAAAAATTAAAATATCAAAACTATAAAATAGGACATCACCATCAATTTAAAAAGTATTAGTAAATTTCAGGTGACAATAGTAAATATTTGTGTTAAAAATTACAAAGAAAGTTATTGGTAAGAAGTTCTAACAGTTAAGTGGTTAACCAGATGCACTTCAGGAAGCTGTATGAAATGAATTTGATGGGTCTATATTATTTATAATGTAAAAAATAGACACTTTTGGAAATACAAGGCCAGTATGTTAACAAAATACAGTCTGATGTTTCCTAAAGTGTTCTGACTTTCTTCCAAGAAGGAATCTGCATGTGTGGTACACCTGCATGTGTGGTACAGCAGCATGTCTGGTACACCTGCATGTACGCAGCTAAGCATGTGTGATGTAGCTGCATTTGTGCACAGCTGCATGTGTGGTATAGCTGTTGCCACCTCAGGCGTTTGTGTCTGCTCATACTACAAAGCTGAGGAAGCAAGATTTAAATAGACAAAGCACCATGTTAAAAATAAAAGTCAGCACATTTGAAAAATAAATATATAAAATGAGCTCAAAATGCTCTTAATCCTAAATGAACAAATTCCAATGTCACAGACTTTTCTTTTTGGCTTAATTTTTCTTAAATAAAACACCTGCACCGCATAAGTTCTGTCATGCCCATTTAACTATTATGGTATTATTTTCTGATGAAAAATATACAGAATATATTGAGTACTTAATATGCGCTAAATGCTATTTTAAGCATTTTATATTGTACTATCTCATTTAATCCTCTCTCTCAGAATTAGACAACATCATCTTCATGTTACAGAATAGGAAATATTGTTTGGAGATATTAAGTTTTTTTTCTAAATTCACAGAGTAAGTAGTAAGCATAGAAGTCAAATTTTAGGGTCTCTGACTTCAGGTCTTCAGATTCCATTTTTTTAAGCATTATATTATGATCTCTTTTTCCTAAATGACTCCATTAATCTCACAATACTGCATGAGTGAAATGTTCAATGCACTCTTTTAGCTTGTTTTGTGGTGCCACAGCAAAATACCTGACACTGGGTAATTTATGATGAACAGGAATCTTTGGGCTCACTATTGTGGAGCCTGGGAAGTTTAAGATGAAGCTGAACGAAGTTGTGCCAGCATCTGGCAAGGGTAAGAGATAGCAGGAAGGCCAGGCTCACGCTTTTATAACTGCACGAATTCCACAGAGAGGTACCGATGGTTTAGTCACCTCGGAAAGGCCACCTCTTAATGTCATCACAATGGCAATCCGATGTCAGCCTGAGTTTTGGAGGGAACAAACATTCAAACCACAGTACACACATTTTTATTTTATTTTTTAATTGCAGTAAAATACACATAACATGACAGTTCCCTGGTCCAAGTCCTAGTAATGGGAGTGAGGAATTTTCAAGATGATAGCAGCCTTGCACTACAGAGGCTGCCTGTATCCTCAAGGGAGATCTGGAGCCAGGAATGCAAGGCCATGTCCCATCAAATTCCTGACCTATAGAACATGTCAAAGACAATACATTATTTCTGTGGCAGGTGTGGTGTAGCTGCATAGATGATATAGCTGCATGTGTGGTATAGCCGTATGTGTGGTACAGCTTTCCACCTTCATGGAATGTGACTAACAGCCAAGGAGCAGCAAAATCAAAATAAATCATCTCATCCCCATCTCAGCGTCCTCAGAAATTCCCTCAATACTTCCTTTCTGTGGTTTGGTAGCGTGAAACAGAGTCATATCATTTAAAGTCACATAATTTTAAAGTGATTTGTTAGATAGCACCAGATACCTTTAAAAATCCATCACATTTGTTTTTTGGTCTCTGTAATAATCATGTGAGATGGTCTAAGGACAATTATCCTCATTTTAAAGATTTAGGGACTTAGAGGAATGATAAAATTCTGAGTTGAAAAGCAGCTGAGCAAACTGAAAACCATCCTAAGTTCCGCGTTGTTTTCACGCTACTGAATTTCTGAGTGTTGTCATTGCCAGTGCACATCCACTTCTCCGTTTGTGCAACCCCAGGAGTTTATGACAGGCAAACAAGAGCTCTTGGAAGTAAGAATGGCATGATCATCAGGCCTCATTAAAAGAGCACAGTGGGCTGGGAGCAATGGCTCACGCCTGTAATCCCAGCACTTTGGGAAGCCAAGGCAGGCGAATCACAAGGTCAGGAGTTCAAGACCAGCCTCACCAACATGGTGAAACCCCCCATCTCTACTAAAAATACAAAAAATTAGCTGGGTGTTGGGGTGCATACCTCTAATCCCAGCTACTCAGGAGACTGAGGCAGAGGGAATCTCTTGAGCCCAGGAGGTGGAGTTTGCAGTGGGCCCAGATTGTGCCACTACACTCCAGAATGGCCTACAGAGCAAGGCTATCAAACAAAACAAAACAAAAGAGCATAGTGATGGTTGCTCCTGTTCAGCCAGTATCCTCCTCCTATTCCTCACTCTGGTAACAATCTTCAGCTTCTTAGCCACAGGGCTGAATGTATGATCTAGACTGTAGCCTCCTTCAGTGGACACACATGGTCTAAGGCTAAGCCTCATTGGAGGTCTTCTAGAGAGTTTTCCAAACTAGAACCAGTGGAGTAGATCTATTTCGTCTTCACTTGTGAAGCTAGAAGTTGAGAAACCACAGTGTCTGCGGCAGTGCTCACTGCCATGCAGTCTTCCACCTTCAGGGAGCATGACCGACAGATAAGCGACAGAAAACTCGAAATAAATCATCTCACTGCCAGGTTCAGAATCCTCAGAAATTTCCTCAATACTTCCTTTCTGCAGTTGGTAGCATAAACAAAGAAACCTTGCCTTTGATAGCTTAATCATTGCTTTCACTTCTAACCAAGATTCTGGAACAAAACAAATAGCTTCTGTATGTGGAAATATTCCCACAAATCAGTCATGGTGAGAAGTGCTTCCACAAATAAAACATCTTTGAACCCTAATGACAACTATGCAAAGAAAGTTTTATTGTTATCTATTAATAGTAACAACAACGCAAAAATAAATATTGTTATACATTTATTTCTATATGTTATTGTTATATATTGTTATATATTCAGGTGCATGTGACTGAAAAGGATGGATTAAGAAGGTTTCCACACAGTTGATAATCAGCTGAACCAGGCTGTAAACACAGATATCTCTGACCTCGATACCCATGACTTGAGTGTAGTAATAGCGATCCCAGTTGAATCTGAAACAGATCCACACACTTAAAATACTGAAGTAAAAGAGATGAACTAAATACTAAGCTTTAAAGAATGCTTTGTAAGCAGTGTCCACGTGCAAGTTTTCAAAGAAGATCTGTTGGAGACATTGGTCATGCTTCATGTTCACCAAACACATCAACTCTACAGGATGTCCAAAGAGATTGCTCCGACAACATACCAACCCCAGCATACAAAGCCATGATAACACTAGGAAACAGTTTGGTGCTCTGGAAGCCCTGCATGATCCAAGGCAAAAAGAAAACAGTGAAAATGAAATTGCTGAAGTTCACATGCATTAACAAAATTGGGTATTTTTACAACACTCCTCTGTCTTCCAAAATATTTTTAGTTTTGTTATATTTTATTACTGTTTATACTTTCTTGAAAGGTTTTACGGCCACAGCTCTGCATTCAAGGGAATTAAATTGCCATATTTTTTCTTGTTTTATTTCTTTTATTTTTTTCCAAATATCTATAATGCTGATGTATTACTAAAACCTCATTTCAGAAAATGTTCGTCAAAAACCAGGATATTGATTGCCAGGCAATAGCAGGAAGTTTGTGAAATAAAGCAGCATGGTGCTGAAGTAGTCATTAAGAAAATGGTGCAGATTTGTTACAGTTCTTTCAGTAAATGGTCCCTTCGAGTTTTGTCACCCATTTTTAGAGAAATCAAATAAACGTAATCATCAAATTTTACCAAATGGGACCAAGCCCTTTTTGAGCTTGGATCGCCTTCACCTTTACTCTCTCCCAGCCTGCAGGCTTTCTTTTCCTTTTCATTTTTTTCATTCTTCACAAACCAGATATGCCAACATTTTGTTATTATTTATTATTACTGCATTCGAAAAAAGTTAGAACTCTTTAGAAAGTGCCGGAAAAGGCTTTCAAAGGCCTTCAAGCATTTTGCAAAACCTCTGCTCCCTTAATTCAGAAATCTGTATATTAAGGAAAATTATATGTTTCTGTTTGATTTACATTTAAAACCTTAACCAGCATTTTTGTAGGACCTGTCTGATATATTGAGCTGTGTATTTATTTTCATTGCAAGATTGTTTCATCTTTAAGCATTATTTGCTGACCCAAAGGAAGAGGAAAGAACAGTATGGCTTTTGTCACAGATGCCGAGCCTGGGCATTTTGAATTTGTTATAGACTACTCCAACTCTGCTTTAAACCTTAATAGACTTATAAACACCAAAGGAAGGCAGGAGATCTAGCATAAGAACTTTAGAAAAATGGAAAGTATTTTAATAGCAAGGAGTTTCTACTGTGTAAAAGTTTACATTAGCAGGAAGCTGTCCATACGAGTCACAATCTTTATTTAGCCAAGGTTACAACTGAGAGTAATTCAAAGAGCGACTTTTGAAGTCATTTATGGCGCATGAAGTAATCTACATCTCCACACCTACTCAGCATGCTCAATTGTCACTGCTTGGCTGATAAAATATTCTTATTATACCAAACAGTGTACAAACAGGGATGCTAATACCAATGTTTTCTCATCCTTCGTCTCTAGCCAATCACGAATCCTTTAAAACTTGAAAAACATTTTCTGTTATTTTTTCCGAGGATAAACAGAAAATATTTCATCTCAGGTAAAAATGTAAGTGGAGGTCTCTAAATCTCAAAAAACAGAACAAAACAAAACAAAACATAAATTCCAACCAGGCAAGCAAAAAATAATTTTAAAAAAAGCTTTTCTGTCTCCTGAGCCATTCTGATTCACCTGTGCACCCAGCAGATGTAAATCCATGAGTGGATTATGATATTGATCCTGACTCTGAGCATCTGTGAATTGATTTTAAGAAAAGTAAATTATATTAACATACATAAAAACTACTCTGAAATACAAATATTCTATATCTATTATTTAGAATACCGATAGTCTAAATAATAGATATTTATTATTAGATTTTTTAGAAGACCTATATTCTAAATAATAGTGAAGAAAAATAAATTGCAAGACCATTGTGTGGACTCTCTGAAATCTAAGACAGGAGGTGAAGGGTAAATGCATACCTGTGCAGGCCTGGGGAAGTAAGCAGAGTGGCTGAGAGGTGGCACCAAGCACAGTGCTCAGTCCAAGCCCCCATAGCCACCCCCGAAGCCTGGTCCTAGCCCATCTAATACAAGTGCACATGACTAGTTAAGCACTAGTGGAACCTGGTAGTTAACAGTTGATTTTGCCGAATCCCGTTTTTCTTATTCCAAGTCCAGTGTATTGTCCACTACCTACTTCATTCCAAGTTTGGAAAGGAATGTCGCTATGTTGAAATTTACTTTAAGCTTGTCAGATAGAAATCCTCCCATGAGTGCTTGAACCTCTAAGCAGCTTAATCCCTGACAGAATTAAGATGATCTGCACTTAATTTTTCTAGGATGAAGTTAGCAAAATGCTTTCTGGAAAAAAATATCTGGAGATTTTTCTACTAAAAAGTTTTTAATAGAAAATATGAAAGATTCTGTCAAAAATTACGTGATGCCCTGAGAGGCAAGAGCAATAGTAAGGCTATCAGTGATCCAGTTATTAGCGTTATCAGAGATTTAAAAGTAATCATGATCAAAATGTTCCAGAAAACCACGAAGAATTCCACTAGACCTCTGAGATTATAAAAGAGAAAGAAATGTGTATTCAAAAACTAAAGCATGTCATAAATTGAAAGTAAAAACATGCATATGGGTCTATCAGCATATTTGACTATCCTGATGACAGTTAGTAGAAAATGTCCAAATCAAGTATAGAAAGACAATAAAAAAAGGGAGGAAGAAAACAGGGGTAAAAAAAAGATTAAAGATACATAAGGCTTTGTGAAAAAGCGTAACATTTTGTAATCTTGGAATGTTAGAATATAACAGAATGAAGCAGAAATAATATTTAAAAGTCTTTGCCTGCAAAGAAACAGTAGGACCTATGCTTAACTCCCCACAGAATGAAGAAAGCATAATGACAAAGGAATGACAAATGTAAAGTTCTGAAAGAAAGTAACTGATGATCTGGAATTCTACATCTGGTAAAAATATTCTTCAAAAATGAAGACAAAAAACATTTCCAGAAAAAGAAAAATGAAAGATTTTATTGCGAATAAACCCATGCTAATATAAACCCTGCAAGGAGACTTTCACTTAGAAGTATCTTTCTTAATAAAGGTATAAAAATGCATGGTAGAGGGCCAGGTGCATTGGCTCACGCCTATAATCCCAGCACTTTGGTAGACTGAGGTGGGCAGATCATGAGGTCACAAGTTCGAGAACAGCCTGACCAACATAATGAAACTCCATCTCTACGACAAATACAAAAATTAGCCAGGTGTGGCGGCACGGGCCTGTAAATTCCAGCTACTTAGGAGGCTGAGGCAGTAGAACCCAGGAGGCAGAGGTTGCAGTGAGCACAGACGGCACCACTACACTCCAGCCTGGGCAACAGAGTGAGACTCTGCCTCAATAAAAGAAAAATGCTTGATAGAATTAGGGGGTAATTCAAATATGTCAGCAATGATATTAACTATTAAAAAGTATAAAATACTTCAAAAAGACAATAATTGATAGACTATATTAAAATAAAAACTTTATACTGCTTTTAGGACACAAATTAAACATAATGACCTCAACAGATTGCAGATAAGAAAATGGAAAGTTTATGTCAGATATTAATCATTAACAGGAGATATAATTAAGGTAATAGATGAGTAGTCTTGAAGGCAAGAAGAAATTCCTAATGATGAGAAGATATTCCATAAGAAATATATAATAAATTTAAATTTATAGGTAACTAATGATATAGATTCAAAATATATAAAGCAAAATTTAAATAACTAAAATCGACGTAAACATAATCACAAGTCAAAGAATATATCATACTGTCTTAGGAGCTAATTTAATAAGTATTCAAAATAATCATTAAGAGTGTAGAAAATATAAATGACGTGATTCGTAAACTTGATCCAGTTGACATGTAGAGTCTAATAAGACTGCAAACAGAAGTCTTATTAGCAATTACATCATTAGTTATTATTAATAATTAATTACATCATTAATTATTATTAACAATTTAATAATCATTGAGCCATCAAACTATTAAAAAACATAGGCAACCTTCATAATCTCAGATTCAGCAATTAATTACTATATTTCACACCAGAAGTACTAACAACAAAAGAAAATTAATAAATTGGACTTTATAAAAATTAAAGATATTTATGTTTAAAGGCACTATCAAGAAATTAAAAACATTCCCGTAGAAAGGGTGAAATTATTTACAAATCATATATCTGATAATTGAATTGTATCCAGGACATACAAAGGCCATATACAATTCAGCATAAAAATGAGCAAAGCAGTTTGATAGACATTTCTCCAAAAACATGAATCTGCTAATAAGCATATGAAAAGATGCTTGACATCTTCAGTCATCAGAGCAATGCAAATCAAGAGCACCATGACAAACCACCTCACATAATCTAGCAATACGGTAATAAAAATCACAGACCAAAACCAAGTGTTAGTCTGGGTGTGAGGAAGCTGAAATCGTCATGCACTGCTAAATGGTGCTCTTAGAAAAACACTATGGTAGTTCCTGAAAATACTTAGCACAGAGTTAGTATATTACCTAGCCAGCAGTTCCACTGCTAGTTCAAGAAATATGCAAACATATGTCCACACAAATACTTGCACACAGCTAGTGTTAGTATCATTATTCATGAAATCAAGAAGTGAAAACAACCCAAATATCACTCAAAAGTGAATAAAGGAAAAACGGTAAATCTATACAGTAGAGTGTCATTTGACATTGAAAAGGACAGGCTGCATGAACCTTGAAAAGATTATGCTAAATGAAAGAAGCCAGACCTAAAACCCCACATGTCGTACGATTCCATTTATATGAAATATCCAAAATAGGCAAATCTTTAAGGATAAATACTTGATTAATGGTTAGCTAGTTTTGCTGGGGGAACAAACGGAAAGTGATTGCCAGAGGTTGTAGAGTCAATGAAATTGTTTTAAATGATATTGTTTTAATGGTTACATAACTGCCTATATTAAATTATTCTATTGTAACTGTAAATAGGCTAATCTCAAAATACATAAATTATATCTCAACATAATTGTTTTTTAAAAGAAAAGTAAAAACTCATATAATAATGTACCTTTACAATATGAGAGATAAGAAAAAGACGGATAAAAAGGAGAAACTGGAAAATCTATCATGCCAGAGGTTTTTATTCATTCTTTCATTAATTGATAGAATGTATGTAGAAAAAAACACTTAGATATAGTAGATTTGAAACAACACAATTAATCGTCTTGGTAAAGTAAATATATACTACACATCTAATGATTGGGAAGTGAATATTCTTCAGAAGCACACAAAGGAAATTTACAAAAAGGGGCTACTTATCAACGTATAAATCGACATTTTAATGTCACTATTATTCAGTGCACACTCTCTGCTTTCAAATATCTATTTCTAAAACAAATAATCTGATCTTCTAGTGTATATAGAACTCCAATGAATGGCTTTTTGAAACACATTTTTTGGACCCAGCCAAATTTCTGCCTTAGAAAGTGTAAGATGAGGCCCATATTTGCATTTCTAGCAAGTTCTCAGATGATGCTTATGTTGCTAATCTAGGAGGCAGGTTTTAAGAAACATAGCTCTTAAATATGCACTCACAAATTTAAAAACACACTTCCAAATATCACATATTATGTGTGAAGCAATTGAAATAAAAAATACTTTAAAATACATAATAATAAAAGTGCTACCCACCAAAAAAGCGGGGATACAACTAAGGAGTGTCTTAAGTGTATATTTAAAGCAAACATACTTATATTGGAAAATAAGAATGGCTAAAAATTAATGAGTCAGGCATCCAGTACAGGAAGTAAGCAAAATAGCCACAGAATAAACTCAAAGATGCAGAGGAAAGGAAGTAATAAGCATGAAAGCAGAGATTCATAAAATAGAAAACAAAGGAATAATTGAGCTCATTCATAGTGCCAGATTATTTGTTTTTGAAAGTGTAATAAAAAGGATAAACCTCTGGCAATAATGCTGAAAGGAAAAATAAAGAGAAAAGGTGCAAATAGCCAATATTAGAAATGAAAATGAATTTCTCTTATTTCATTCTTTAAGTTTCTTTTTGTGTTGATTTTCTTCCTGTTTTATGTCTTGCCTTCTCTTTGAATGATTTTAGTAACTCTGTGTTAAGCATTTTGAGGAGCTACCATACTAAAATGGGAATTATCACTGCATGTAATAAGACTAAAATGAAAACAGACTATTATGAAAAAATGTAAAACCTAGAAAACAGAGAAAATTTTCTTGAAAAGTATAAATCTCAAAACTGATTCAAATATTAGAGATAATGCATAATAAAAAACTTTTAGAAAACTACAAGAAAAGCACTTCAATAATCAGATGAAGGAATTACAGAAGACATATGAAATAATAAAACTTAAAACAAAATTATTAATAATTATATTCAGAAACAATACCTGTTTCCCAGTTTCATCATACCTGTTAAAAAAAAAGTTACCAAAAAAAAAGGATCGATCACAAAAAATGAAGAAAATAAATTCTAAAGTGTATCATTGAGTTCCTAGAAATAAATAGTATAAAGCAAAAAAAAAAATTTATATATATGTGTGTGTGTGTGTGTGTGTGTGTGTGTGTGTGTCTTCCAGTAAGGAAAGGAAAAAGAAAAATATATAAAATGTGTGAGAATTAAAAAGGGAAAAAAGAAAATGGTCATTATTCACACATAATATGATTGTTTATGTAGTAGTTCCAAAAACTTCTACAAACAAATCTCTAGAATTAATATTGGAAATTATGCTAGGTTACACACTATAAGATTCATACTTAAAGGTAATAGAATTTTTACACTGAAATAGCAAACATGTCACAAGCTTGGAATTTATAATAGAAAAATATATTTGTAACTAACAATATATTTTAAAAACATATGTGTAAATTTACTCTGGAGAAGCATGAAGCTTTATCTTGAACACGTTAAAGGAAGTCCATATACAGTTATAGGTAAAATAGGCATATGCATAAACAGCCATAACACGGGAGAGATACCAGTTTTTCCCAGACTGACCTGTGTATTCAACTGCATTCCACAAATACTCTGTTTTTCATTTGCTTTTTTCGAGGGAGTTTGTTTGTTTGTTTTTGACGGTATCAAGTAAGCTGATTCTAAAACAAAGCTACAGAAGTTAACAATAGGCAAGATATTTCTCTGGATTTCAAACTCCTTATCCTGGAGTTTAGGAGTTCACGTCTTACAAATCCAAATTATCATTTTTTTTTCCTTGGGGAATGCTGGGCAGCTCTCTGCTTTCTCTGTATTCTCTCTCCATATCCTTCACAGCATTCACTGTGCAATCTCTTGTATAATGGCTGTTTTTGTATCTTTCTTGCCATATCTACTTGATTATGAATGTTTCATGATAAAAGACCACCCGTAATTATCACTGAATCTTTTATAGAAGACTTGCCCTCACTCACCTGTGTTCAGGAAATGCCTACTGCGTGCTTGGCCTTGTTCTGAGTCTTAGGGACACAAAAGTCTACAAGACATGCAAAGCTTCTCTCTTGGGAACTTATATTCTAGACGATTTAATGAATAAAGGGATACAGATTTAAACACCAAAGAGGAAAAATTATTTTGCTCTAGAAGATATCAGACTAGTAAATGTAATAAAACATATACAAATTGTGCTTCCTAAAAATATTAACATTAAATATAATTAGAATATTAGAATGTTAAAGCAGAAATTAGCTCAGATATTATTTAAACAGGTAACTTCCATTTTGATGATGAAACAAAGCCTCAGAGAGCTTCAGAGGATTTGTTTTGTTTTAGGGCATTTGACTCTGGATATTTTTTCATTTGGACTAAAATTTATATTTTGGAGGAGTGAACTTAAATGAACCCATTTAACTGGGTATTTTTTCATTTGGACTAAAATGTATTTATTGGAGGAATGAACTTAAATGATCAATACAGTCAGGTAGTCAAATCTTGCATGAAAGGGTTGAATTTCATTATCAGTGTCTGTAGGATGATTGATCTTATTCCCATGTGAGGCTGCAGTGTCGCTTGTGTGCCTGACTGAGAGAAGACCGTCAAACGTGCTCATCAAAGGCTGCTAACAAAAGGCTCTTCGGCTATGTTGGATCAGTTGTACCAGAAAAACAGGAATGCTACAACCTCTTTGAAATAAGTCAAGAAGCAGAAAAAGTGAGGTCTTTCACTAAGCTATATCTAGCCAGGCACGGCCATGTGTACCTGTAGTCCTAGCTCCTCGGGAGGCTGAGGCAGGAAGATCAGTTGAGCACAGGAGTTTGAGGCTCTGTGAACGTGCCTGTGAAGAGCCACTGCACTCCAGTCTGGACAACATAGGAAGATCTGTCTATTAAAAATAAGTGTTTAAAAAAAATATGTGTCTGAAGAGAGGGTGTGAGAACCAAGTTACATAAAAATGTCCTAATTCAAATGCAATCTGAATGACTGCCTCCGGTCCAAGCAGGGCAGGGAAGACCTCCCTTGTGTCATTCACTAGAGCAGAGCCTGAGGCCTTCGTAGATGCATAGTTCCTGCCTAGCCACCACTCAGAGAACTGCATAATTCACTAAGAGGGTGAAATCTGCTCTAACTGCTTTATAAAATTTATCCCATATGCATTTATTTTCCTAAAAATTCCTTGAATATTTGCGCAGATTCTTAAAGCAGATGAAAAAAAAAACACAAATCATTGTTTGTGCAAAAAAATCATATTTACTGTTAAATTTGGTTTATTATGGCTAGCACTTCTAAGTACAGACATATTTTCTGAATTATTGAAGCACAGTATAGTGCCCTACATATAAAGTTCTTTGCTTTGTAATATTATATGAGAACAGTTAAAGTGTTATTCAAGCAGTTTAGAAGTATAAAAATATAAAGAGAATTTCTCATAATTTCTAAAATCAAGTGTAATAATTGTTAGTCCTTATCTAAATTGTTACTAAAATGCCTATCTAAAAGTTTTTCATAACGAGCTCAATCATTTTCAAGATTATAATTTATCTCTGAACATCATATATTAAAACGAGATCCTCAGTACCAAATGTGATCAAGTTTAATTTAAAAATATCTCATTAATTTGCAGTAATGAGATGTAATGAATATTTATGGGAGGTTTTTATCTGTACCTATTAATTTGCCATGATGTGTTACTGATAAACTAGTCCTCTAAGCTGAAACCAAGAGATGTCAAAGTGAAAAGCATATAAAATAACGTTCAGTAACCACCACTTGAGATTCCGACATTTGGTGTAAAAGGTAATACGTTTTCTGCAAATGAAAGTTTACTGTATAATGCGCTGAATACACCACAGGGAGTGAAGTCATTTTCTCTGCACACACAGTTTATTACTTTTGAATATCATTTCTCTCCTACTTCACCAATAAGGCAGAACAACGGTGTTCCCCTGCAGCAGAAACCAATTGTCTTCACTTCTCGATATTAGAAAAAAGGTCATTTGTATTGCAGATGAAATGAAGTGGCAGATCTGCAAACCACCGGCAAGTTTCGTTGAAGGGTTTGAGGATGTACTGGTCCTGGCTCCACACTGGTCTGATGTTTTGGCTGAGCGCACTCGGTGGGACCACGGCTGTGCTCTCCTGCTTGTCACTGTATCACTAATGGTCACTGAGCACATTTCCTTGCACAGTTTCCAATGGTGTCTTCATGTGCCTCAAAGCAGAAAACTACAATGAATTATTTACTCACACTAGTTTATTCCACAGAAAGGTGAATTTAAACATATAGTCATCTGCACATTTTCCTGATTGATGAATCTTGAAGAAAACTCCTTCCGAAAGACTGAAGTCTTAATTCCGGCTATTATCAGTTTAAAACAGACTAGCCTTCAACTTAAGTCAACTTAATCACAGCCCAAATGCAATTTTTATGTCCTAACCAATAATTGTGCCCAGAGTCACAATTGTGCCCCCTAATTCTATCAAGCATTTTTCTTTTATTGAGGCAGAGTCTCAATAGGGGGTAATTCAAATATGTCAGCAATGATATTAACTATTAAAAAGTATAAAATACTTCAAAAAGACAATAATTGATAGACTATATTAAAATAAAAACTTTATACTGGTTTTAGGACACAAACATAACAAGAAGTTTTAAAACTATGGTCTTCAGGACATAAACATTTTGTGATAATGAGGGACATTTTCACATAAGTCATCAAGACCTGAATTACTGACTGTGAAGCAGGGGTATTTCAGATCATTAATCATGAAGCAAATTAAGAGATCCATATAGTAATTTATTTTTACTTTGGCTTTGGAATAGTATAATCTATTAGAAGGAACTTGGTATTAATTTTAAAATTATAATAAAGCAGAGTAAAAGCTTTTTAATTTTTAATTTTGTAGTATAAATGACCAAAAACTCCTTTTATTTTCAAATAAAAAGACAAAACTATTGATTTAATTTAGATTTCAACAAGTAAGTAGAAATCTTAAGATTAGTTTAATAACCCATAGAAAGACAAAATTAGGGTACAGAGCACAAAAACCAATAAAGAAAATGGCATGAGGGAGAAAAAAAATCATTCAAAGAGAAGGCAAGACATAAAACAGGAAGAAAATCAAGACAAAAAGAAACTTAAAGAATGAAATAAGAGTAATAATAATGAAATAATGAATGAATAATAATGAAATAAGAGTAGTAATAATTAAGTAATTACATTGGATAGGAATGGACCAAATCATCCTATTAAAGAAAAATTTTGAGGCCGAGCTTGGTGGCTCACACCTGTAATCCCAGCACTTTGGGAGACCAAGGTGATCAGGCGGATCACCTGAGGTCAGGAGTACAAGGCCAGCCTGGCCAATGTGGTGAAACCCCATCTCTACTAAAAATACAAAAATTAGCCTGGCATGGTGGCACCTGCCTGTGATCCCAGCTTCTAGGGAGGCTGAGGCAGGAGAATTGCTTGAACCCAGGAGGCAGAGGATGAAGTGAGTCAAGACCACACCACTGCACTCCAGCCTGAGCAACAGAGCAAGACTCTGTCTCAAATAAAGTGTATAAATAAAATAAATACAGGAGAATTTTGGTAGACATACTTAAATCTAAAGAAAAAACAATTAAATTTATTATGGGCAAATGGCAAACATAACAAACAGAAAAACAACCCAAATGAAGCAGCTGTATTATATCAGGCAGCAGAAAATATCAATGGGGTTAAACAGTGATGTTTTCTAATGATAACACTTTCAACAACACAACAAGATTTGATACTAAGCTTGTCTGCACTCTTAAAATAGATCTTCTTATAAGGTAGAAACCATAAGAAAGTAGGTAATTTATAGTAGCAATAACACAAAATTTAAAATAAGAATAAACATAAATTTGTAAAATTATTGTGATAGAAACATTAGAATACTGAAAAAAGATAAAAATACATAAAAACAAATGATGAGATTTCTCATATAACATATAAGAATATATGTTAAAGTTATATAAGAAACTGAGATTTACAGTTTCAGAAAGAAAAACAGATAGAGATATAATAGCACATAAGAAGTTAAGAAAATACCCTGAAATGTTAAATTTAAATTGGAAATGTGATTGTGTGGTAAGGATCTTTTATTAAAAATAACTCCAGCTCTATTTGCTGGAAGACCCTAAAAGACATAAACTTCAGAAGTAGTCAGAACCACTAGTATGTAATCACTATTTCTAAATACAATTTTCCAATAAAGGAACTAAAAAACAATTGGAGAAATTCTAAGACAGAGGACAGAGTTATCCTAGAACGTCTTGTGCCAGAAAACAGCAAGATACAAAAAAGACCAAGGGGGGTATGTTTAAAGCACAGAAGAGTTAGATTAAAGTTGCTTCTATTGGCCAAATATGGGATACATCAACATCAAAAATGAATACTCACGGTAATTTATTATACCACATTGAATCCATAAAAAGCCATGTGTTTATGACGATGTGAGGCTGGGGTGGGTGGAGAAAGCACATCATTTGACATCGTTATTGGTGACAACTAAATGTTTTTCATGCGCTTTAGGTAGAACTATTATAGTTCACCCCCAGTTCATGAGGAAAAGATTACTCTTTTCAGAATGGAACTAGTCCATAAATGTGGAAGAAGCCAGAAAACACCCTCTTTCAACTTGAAAGAAAATGATTGATTCAGTCAACAATGATCAATTATTAACGGACACTAAAGTCATTTTCTGAACACTTGTTCAGATACTTCCACGGTTCCAAAGGTTAGTCCTACTTGTGAATTGGAAAGGAACACAAAACAAAAAATTCCATTATAATTAAGCTTCCCAATCTTCCCCAAGTTATCAGATTTTGCCCCATAAATAATGAGGCATGTGACACCATACACCACCAATGCAGTATATCTTCACGTACACCGTGTTGCCTGTTTTCGTAGTGATGAAAGCAAAGCTTCATCTGAATTAAATTTAAGTAGCTTAACTGAGCAATGACTGATCCATAAATGGGGCAGCCCCCAGAATCATAACAGATTCACAGAGAATCCAGGAATGCCTGTGGTCAGAACAAATTTATAGACAAAAAAGGTGAAGTGATGTAGAGGAATCACAAGTGAGTTACAGAAACAGTGAGTTTGATTACAAGTTGGTCTTCGCCCTGTTTGAACGCATTTTTAACATTCAGCAGTGTACAAGTGGTTGAAGTATAGCTGCTGGGCTGGCAGACACTCAGCTACTGTGACAGATGCATACTACTAAGTTAGGTTTTCAATTTTGTCTGACAATTAAGCTAGATTACAGTTCATCTACAAGGACTCAAATATAGAGGTACAGAGTCCTTCCCAGGCCATATTTAGTTTGCTTTGACACTAGTTTTCTAGACTGCCTTAACCAAGTGCCACAGACTAGGATGCTTCAAGTACGTCAAGATTTAAGATATCAGCAGGGACATGCTTCCTCTGAAACCTGTAGGTCAGGCCTTCATTGTCGCTCCAGGCTTTGGTGAGGACCTGGCACTGTCAGTCCCTGGTTTGCAGTTGGTTACCCCTCATGTCTGCCTTTGTCATCGGGTTGTTCTCCTGAGTAGATCTGTCTTCACAGTTTTTCACGAGGACACCAGGGGCCACTGTACACCAATATGACCTCATTTTAACTAACTACATCAGCAGTGACCCTATTTACAACTAAGGTCACAATCTAAGGAGGTGGGTGCCTCTTTTTTGGAGAGGCACAAGTCAACCAATAACACCGATTCTTGCTGAACTGGTTCAACTTGATTCTAACCAGGTAATCTAACATCTAGTTTATAGGAAATTCTGGGGTTACAGAACTATCTGCCAAAACAACTTAGGCACACCCAGCCTTTAGATGTTCTCGACACAATACTCCTGAGTTCTTCAAATTTCAATGTTTTGCAAAACAATAATAAATATAAATAAAAATTGTAGGGAATTTTCTAGATTTAAAGAGGCAAAAGAGAAATTAAATCCAAATGAATTGAATGAAATTTGATCAGATTCTTTTCCAAGACAAAAGCCATTATAAACAATATTTTTTGATAATTGGAAAATTTAAATATAGTCTTAGTGCTACAAATTATGAAGAAATTATTGTTAGTATTCAAAGTATAAAAATGGTATTGGGGTTACTGTAGGGTACTCTTTTACTTTTACACATAGATTGTCACACATATAATATTTGCTTTCAATAAATGAGCAGGAATGTATATATATGTATGTATGTATGTATGTGTGTGTGTGTGTATATATTATATATATATATATATATAATATATATATGTATATAAATGCATAAATATAGCGAAGACTTAAAAGATACTCAGCCAGGAAGAAAGTCCACAGGTATCCATTCCTCATGTTATTCTTCCGGGAAGACACCCTGCATGTGTGCATTCTGTGTGTTATTCTTCTGGGAAGACAGTCCGCATGTGTGCATTCTGTGTGTTATTCTTCCAGGAAGACAGTCCGAATGTGTCCTTCTGCGTGTTATTCTTCCGGGAAGACAGTCCGCATGTGTCCCTTCTGCGTGTTATTCTTCCGGGAAGACGGTCCGCATGTGTGCAGAGCCCCTCTCCTGTGCTGTCCTGATTGGTGAACTGTCCTCTTGGCTCCCAAGAATTTTTGACCCCAGAATCAGAAATTACACTTGTAAATGTAGAAAGACATTACTGGAGGGTTTCTTTCTCTCTTTAAGGAATGCAAAATATATTTATTATTTAAATATCATTTAAAGGTTTCTATATCAAAAGTTAAAACTGGTAGTTATATTTTAATCTCCTGCTACGTGAAAGACCCTGTCTTTTTAAGTTTATTGTCTATTTAATTCTAACAATTTTAAACAAGATTGATGTAAGTTTTCATTTAAGAAAAGCTCAAAATAGAATTTAACAAATGTGCCGCTGTTCACCTGCCTGGACATTGCAGATGTAGCTGTGAAATCCTGACTTCTCTCAGTCCAAATCCTATGATCTTTCCAGTGTTCTTCTTGTTCTGACAGCCTTTATCTTTGTTCTCGCCACTTGCTATTTCCATCCTTATTTCTTCCTCTTTTTCCCTTCAGATAATAGAACATTGTCCCAAAGTCTTTCCTCATTAACTTTCAAGATGAAGGTCGTTTGTACATACTTTCATTTTTTGATACCTCTGCAGACATACATATAACTTCCCCTAAGCACTGCAGAGGCAAACAGAAATGATAACACATGCAGGAGACACTATCTATATCTCAAATAATTCAATTTCCATTTTATTATATAGAAATTATTTTTATGGGAAAAAATAATGCCTTAAACATATGGATGTAAGATGACTACTGCAACCCAATCACTCTGGTTTATTCAATAGACATTTTCCTAACCAAGACCCTCAACTCCTAAGAATGTGGTCAAGGTGTATGTAACCAGTCTTGGATAGAAAGTGGCGGCCAATTTCCGACATCCCAAAGATTAGAGAAATTATGTGCTGATGATATTCCAAGGAAAGACCAGAACTTGTGCCAGAATTCAAAACTTCTAGCTCTGAGAAGGAGAAGCCTTGGTCATGAATAAGCAGGTTTTGCTTCTCTCAGCATATGACATTTAAATTTGCTTTATCAACAGACACTTTTCAATATTGTCTCTGTATATGACATATTACTAAGTATTGTAGAGGATAAGGGAATGGCCCTCCTCTTAAATAATGTTAATTGTTTGTTGTTATTAAGGTTCCATGACATTTTGCTCAGAGTTCTAGAGTCAGCCAGACCACAGGTATGAATTGCAGCATAGAATTTAGCATGTTTCTAATCTCTGCAAGTCTTTGCATGCTGCTCAGGAACAGCAGTGTCACTTATGTCATCGAGTTGATATGGAGATTACGTAACAGAATGCATACGAAGCACATGTATAGCAACGATACGAATAACAACTAAGAAGTTAGTGAAGAAGGCTATGATGAAGACTGACGATGAAAGTATACATGGTGAGCAGGAGGTGAAGGCTAAAATGACAGTCAAGTCTACATCCTCTGCCGGTTTCAGCATCCCTTCCTGTGCTGTATTCACAATGCAATGACCGTGATGATAGGACGGTGAGGATAAATTGTTGAGATGAAAGAAGAGGAGGCAATGAACCACGTATAAAAAGGGTGTCCAAATCAAACGTGGAGTCAGGAAAGGATTTCTGAATGAAGTGACGCTGCAGCTGAATTTCAAGGATGGGCATGAATCAGCTTAGGTAAATATATGTTATGAGAAGGTATGCCAGGACAGCAGAGGAAGGAATGCATGCCTATGCCTGAAGGAGAGACATTGGAAAACACAGTCTACAAGTGACCTAAGAAGACGCTGTGTAGTGGATACCCTTGAGATCTGGAGTAGTGCCTTCTTGCTCAGCTAAGTAGGAATCACCAACCATTCTGAGATCTGTGAGACAATAAAAGAAAGACACATATCAAGAATGTGAATGACAGAATGGTTTACTTTTATTCTGATTTATTTTCATAGTCTAAGGAAATTTATGTGAAGGATTGTTTCTATCATATTTGAACACCCCTCTAACATCATTGATACTGACACATCTTTTTCCTGCCTCATTTTTGTTGATGATCATGAATAAATAGATACAGAGTAGTAGGCTACCATGAATATTGTTTTAAAACACACAGCAAAAATCGCCATCAGAATAATGATCTCATTGTTCCCTCAAAGCAGCCATAAAGGCAGCAGCCTGTCTTGCAGACAGCATTGCGGCACAGGAATGGTTTATAGTGGGTGATAAGGTGAAAAGCTGTAAGCCATGGGGCTTTAAAAATAGGCATCACCCTTTGCTTTGGCAGAAAATAGCTAAAGTAAAGGACTAGAAAGAGAATCGTTACAGTTGAGTGGTCCTGTAACAAGAAGACGGTGGCTTTTCAATTCATTTTGTAATCAAGGGTCCTAAGTGCAGTCACCTCTTTTGTTTTTAAGATATGAAGGTCTCCCTCAGCTGACAAACTACCTAGAGTATCATAATCAAATAAGAAACCCTTCCAGGCTAGAGAGAGGCTCAAAAAGTGAAGTCAGGTGGGCATTTTGATAAGCTATCCTTTTACAACAACTAGAGAAACACGTCATCCCCAGACAAGTCTCAGCCACATGCCACTAGGAATTCTCTCAAGATCTTATGTAAAAATATCTACACTCTTCAAAGTAAAATTGACAGCAACTTCTTTGTCAAGGTAGCATGTATTCAGACAGGAGGCTTATTTTTAAAGTTTCTACACCACAAATAGCCTTGGTGGGTATTGGATACCAAGGTTCTTAAAGATGTTGAACGTTTGATTAAGTGACATTTTAACCCTCACATGTTTTCTGTATTGGTGTCCAATTTGAAGCCAATATTTTGTATCACACATCCTACGTGCCTGCCTAAAAGATGAAATATAAGAAATTACATGGGTGAATGGATTATTGTTTTTTTACTAAGATAAAAATATTCCAAAAACCAGATGTGTTGAGATTAGCTCTGTTTTACCTGTGAACTTCCAGCCATCTGAGTATTCGGCTCACATTCTGTATAGGATGAGTTTATTTGCTCAAAAACTCTTTTTTTTTTTTTTTTTTTTGAGACAGAGTTTCACTCTTGTTACCCAGGCTAGAGTGCAATGGCACGATCTCGGCTCACCACAACCTCTGCCTCCTGGGTTCAGGCAATTCTCCTGCCTCAGCCTCCTGAGTAGCTGGGATTACAGGCATGCACCACCATGCCCAGCTAATTTTTTGTATTTTTAGTAGAGACGGGGTTTCACCATGTTGACCAGGATGGTTTCGATCTCTTGACCTTGTGATCCACCAGCCTTGGCCTCCCAAAGTGCTGGGATTACAGGCTTGAGCCACCGCCCCCAGCCCCCAAAACTTTTCATCTTTGCAGGGTTTGTCGTGAGCAGGTAAAGATGGTTTATACCTGCTTTCATGATAGCAAAAAGATGGCTCAAATACCTGTTGTGCCAAATGGATCTGGTGACTTTAAAAAATGATGAAAATCTTCACTTACATATAGACTAAGCCACAGGTAATGGTTAATTTTCTGTGTCAACTTGACTGGGACATGGTACCAAGATATTTGGTCAAACATTATTCTAAGTGTTTCTGGCGGGGGGGTGGTGTTTTTAGATGAAGTTAACATTTAAATCAGTGGACTTTTAGGAAACAGACTGCCCTCTATGTGTGGGTGGGCCTCCTTCTATCAATTGAAGGCCTTATTAGAACTAAGAGTGATTTCCCCCCAAAGAGGAAATTTGACCAAGCAGATGGCCTTTGGGCTCAAACTGCAACATCATCTCCTCCCTGGGACTCCAGCTTGTGTTCTTACACTGACTTGCCAGCCACACCATCCCATGAGGCAGTTCCTTAAAAGCTCTCTCAATAGGCAGGTGATAGACAGATGAGCTACACATCCTGCTGCAGAGTTCTCAGGTACCACACACCCTAATTAGCTAAAGGAAAAGACAGAGAAGTATTTTTTACCAATGTATTTAGAAGGTGCTCTCCTCTGCTGAATGTTAGTGGCTGTCCTTCCATTTGCACAGACAACATGACAGTTTTGTTCCCTCCCTTCTGCTGTCCTCAGAGGCTAAAGCATTTGGTGCCTGAGCATCAGAGAAAACACAAACCATGCAGGAGCGTCAGCTGCAGCTGTAGGCTCACCGGCATTTCCCTGGAAAGCCCTTTGACGTAGGAGCTGTGTGCTAGAACCAAGCAGCTACAGCCTGCAGTTACCAAGAATTTCTTTTAAAAGTAGAGTCTCTTAATTCTCCTGCACACAGCCCAGTGATTCAGGGTCTGAGGATAACACAAAGTATTTTGTTTTCAAAACACCCAGCCTCCCTTCCTTTAGTCACATCCCCACCTACATGAAAGGCTCCATGCTCAAGTCAGGAATGCCCAAGGATATAGCTAATTCCAGAAATTCCAGCAAAATTCTACAATCCTGTATTTCCCCAACCTCTTAGCTTGGGAGACTGTCTTATTCCTTTTGAATAAATAAGGAAAGCCTATATTTAAAAGTTCATTTAAAAAATAAATCTAGAAAGTTCAGTCTTCTTATTAGAAGCACTTATTCAAGAGTACTGTGGCCCTACATTAGAGAGATGGCTCCTGAGAGCCCTGGACCCTCAGAGAAAACAACTCAACAGTCTATGCTTGAACCAGCCACACTGGCTCTGCCTATTCAGGTTGGACTCTGCTGGCCCATACGGGCCTATCTAATAAACAGCGTATATGGAGGGGAGAGCATCTGCTTGGGTTCCAGTGGCCAAGGGTGCAAATCCTTTCCCACAACTCATAAGCTACAGGTTAGAGTCAATTAGATCAAGACTTTCGAGTCTTTGGGCCACAGACTTCTAATTTGTTAAGTGGGAATACTAACTAGTACTTCAGGTGTTGTGCGTAAGAATTAAATGAGAGAGTGTGTGTAACACTCGGTGAATTGAATAGATAGTCACAGAAGATTAGAATCCTCCCTCTTTATTAGCTGGGACTGATGGCCTTTGATAATAGACAACACAATCAATAGTGTAATTTCCTGTTTATCAGGGAAAATTAATGTATGCGGTGACCTAGAGAAGGATATGAGGCAGATGTATTATCATTGACAAAAAGAAACACAGATTTTCTAAGTGATGAAAGTCAGAAAGCTAATTAATTACAAAGGCTGGCTTTGAAAATACGTATGAATGGGTTACGTGCCCATAATTCTGCCTGTAAAATACACTATCATAAATCAACTCTAAAAGCACTTAGTACTTTATAAGGTAGATTGCAGGTGCTTCAAAAGGGCTGATTAATAATTATTGTTTGCCTAGGGTTCACATTCATTACCCTCTCAACAATTCTCAAAGAAGGCATGATTGCTGTAATATCCTTGCTTTTCTACCCCATGGCCATGACCTTCCAGTCCCTGCCATTTTCAATTAGTATCAGAAGCCATGAGCTTCCAAGAGGGCTGGAAGTAACCCCACCACCAAGGTGAATCTTGCTTAGCATTAATCTATGGTGATAATTCCATTCACTTACCTGTGGTTGTTTAAGAAATAAACATTATGAATATCCTGAAGATGGCCGACTAGAAACAGCTCAGGATTGCAGCTCCCAGTGAAAGCACAGAAGGTGAGTGGATGCCGCATTTCCAGATGGATTTTTATTGCCCACAGACCAGGAGATTCCCAGGTGGAGAAGCCCTACGGGATGCTAGTGCGGCTGTTTTGACCTGCGCAGATGTTTTGGCCAGAGCAGCTGCTTTGCTGGAGCCCTGGTGCAGGGGTTCTCCGTACAAAATACACTGGTCCGGTTGCTCTCTTAGCTGGCGGTTGGAGCCCCAGGAAGGCAGATCGCCCATTCATCTAATTTAAAAGGGGACTGAAATAGGGAGCCTGGACAGGAGATTCCTGGGCAAAACAGCTGTCAGGAATCTCAGCGCTGCTGTTTCAGCTGGCACAGTGAGTCGCCGCACAGGAAATCACACAGATCCCTGCGCCTTTTCAATAGATGACTGGAACACCTGGGATAGAGTCGACCATTAAACTAAAAAAAAAAAAAAAAAAAAAGACTCTGATGAGGTAGTCAGGTAATCAGGCTCGGCTGGTCCCATGCTCCCACAAAACAAAAAACAAAAAACAAAACAAAACAAAAAACGTAATGGAAAACGCTCTGTGTTGAGAGTTTCGGAGCAAGCACAGCTGAACCAGGGACGGTCTAGTTCTGTGGGGGAGGGGCGTCTGCCATTATTGAGGCACTGCACCACTACGGAGGCAGTCCACCATTGCTGAGGCAGCCTGCTGTTGCCAAGGCAACCCGCCAATACAGAGAGAGTCCGTCATTACAGAGGCGGGCCACTATTGCCGAGGCAGTTCTAACTACACCCATATAAACAGGACTGCAGGGAAGATCACACGGCAGCTGGGCAGAGCCCACGGCAGCTGGGCAGATCCCACAGTAGCTCAGAAAAGTATCTGCAGGCAGACAGTGACTAGACTGCCTCCTTGCCAGGCAGGGCAGCCCTGAAAAAAAAAAAGGCAGCAGCACAACCGAAACTCATAAATAAAGCCCTAACTCCCTGGGACAGAGCACCTGGGGAAAAAAAAAAAAAAAAAAGGGAGTTTATGAGTTCTGCTGCAGCAGACCTAAACGTACCTGCCCAGCAACTCTGAATAACAATGGAGCTCACAGCTCAGCACTTGAGCTCCAATGAATGACAGATTGTTTCCTCAAGCAGCTCCCTGACTCACATATGTCCAAAGAGTCACCTCACAAAGGAGAGAACAGACTGACATTTGGCGGGTATCCTTCTGGGACAAAGATAGCAGAAGAAGAAACTGGTAGCAACCCTTACTGTTCTGCAGCTGCTGCAGGTGATCCCCAGGTAAGCAGGGCCTGGAGTGGACCTCAGCAGTCCTACAGCAGAGGGCCCAGACTGTTAGAAGGAAAACTAAGAAACAGAAATAACTATATGATCCACAAACTGGAATTTCACCCAGAGACCCAATCTGAAAGTCAGCAACTACAAAGACAACAGGTGGATAAATCCACAAAGATGGGAAGAAACCATCGCAAAAAGGATGAAAACACCCGAAACCAGAACACCTCTCCTCCTACAATGGATCACAACACCTCACCAGCAAGAGAACAAGGCTGGATGGAGAATGAGTGCGATGAAATGACAGAATCAGACTTCAGAAGGTAGGTAAAAAGAAACTTCTGTGAGCTAAAAGAACATGTTCTAACCCAATGCAAAGAAACTAAGAACCTTGAAAAAAGATTTGACAAAATGCTAACAAGAATGGACAACATAGAGAGGAATATAAGTGAATTGATGGAGCTGAAAAACACAACAGGAGAACTTTGCGAAGCATGCACAAGTTTCAAAAGCCAAATTGACCAAGCAGAAGAAAGAAATCAGAGGTTGAAGGTCAACTCAATGAAATAAAACGAGAAGGCAAGAATAGAGAAAAAAGGTTAAAAAGGAATGAACAAAGTCTCCAAGAAATGTGGGACTATGTGAAAAGACCTAATCTACATTTGATAGGTGTACCTGAATGTGACAGAGAGAATGAATCCAAGCTGGAAAGTACTCTTCAGGATACTATCCAGGAAAACTTCCCCAACCTAGCAAGGCAGGCCAATATTCAAGTCCAGGAAATGCAGAGAACACCACAAAGATATTCCTCAAGAAGAGCAACCCCAAGGCACATAATCATCAGATTCACCAGGGTTGAAATGAAGGAGAAAATGCTAAGGGCAGCCAGAGAGAAAGGTCAGGTTACCCACAAAGGGAAGCCCATCAGACTCACAGCAGATCTCTCAGCAGAAACCCTACAAGCCAGAAGAGAGTGGGGGCCAATATTTGACTTCCTTAAGGAAAAGAACTTTCAACCCAGAATCTCATACCAAGCCAAACCAAGCTTCATAAGTGAAGAAAAAATAAAATCCTTGGTGAGCAAGCAAGTACTCAGAGATTTCATCACCACCAGGCCTGCTTTACAAGAGCTCCTGAAAGATGTTCTACACATATAAAGGAAAAACCAGTACCATCCACTCCAAAAACATGCCAAATAGTAAAGAGCATCAACACAATGAAGAATCTGAATCAACTAATGGGCAAAACAGCCAGCTAGCATCAAAATGGCAGTATCAAATTCACACATAACAATATTAACCCTAAATGTAAATGGACTAAATGCCC
>NW_016107454.1:2293422-2309681 GCF_001604975.1 Cebus imitator
CAGGCAAGAAAAGGAAATAAAGGGTATTCAAATAGGAAAGGAGGAAGTCAAATTGTCTCTATTTGCAGACGACATGCTTTTATATCTAGAAGACCCCATCGTCTCAGCCCAAAAGCTCCTGAAACTGATAAGCAACTTCAGCAAAGTCCCAGGATACAAAATCAATGTGCAAAAATCACAAGCATTCCTATACACCAATAACAGACTTAAAGAGAGCCAAATCAAGAACAAACTGCCATTCATGATTGCTACAAAGAGAATAAATTACCTAGGAATACAACTAACAAGGAACGTAAAGGACCTCTTCGAGGAGAACTACAAGCGGCTGCTCAATGAAATAAGAGAGGACATAAACAGATGGAGAAACATTCCATGTTCATGGTTAGGAAGAATCAATATCGTGAAAATGGCCATACTGCCCAAAGTAATTTACAGATTCAACGCTATCCCCATCAAGCTACCAATGGCCTTCCTCAAAGAACTGGAAAAAAACACCTTAAACTTTATATGGAACCAAAAGAGAGCCCGCATAGCCAAGTCAATTCTAAGCAAAAAGAACAAGGCAGAAGGCAACACACTACCAGACTTCAAACTATACTACAAGGCTACAGTAATCAAAACAGCATGGTACTGGTACCAAAACAGAGATATAGACCAATGGAACAGAACAGAGACCTTGGAGGCAACACAACATATCTACAGCCATCTGAACTTTGACAAACCTGACAAAAACAAGCAATGGGGAAAGGATTCCCTGTTTAATAAATGGTGTTGGGAAAACTGGCTAGCCATGTGCAGAAAGCAGAAACTGGATTCCTTCCTGACACCTTACACTAAAATTAACTCCAGATGGATTAAAGACTTAAACATAAGACCTAACACCATAAAAACCCTAGAAGAAAATCTAGGCAAAACCGTTCAGGACATAGGCATAGGCAAGGACTTCATGACCAAAGCACCAAAAGCATTGGCAACAAAAGTCAAAATAGACAAATGGGACCTAATCAAACTCCACAGCTTCTGCACGCCAAAAGCAACAGTCATTAGAGTGAATTGGAAATCAACAGAATGGGAAAAAATTTTTGCAGTCTGCCCATCTGACAATGGGCTGATATCCATAATTCACAAAGAACTAAAACAGATTTACAAGAAAAAAAAACAAACAAGCCCATTCAAAAGTGGGCGAAGGATATGAACAGACACTTTACAAAAGAAGACATACATGAGGCCAACAAACATATGAAAAACGCTCATCATCACTGGTCATTAGGGAATTGCAAATCAAAACTACATTGAGATACCATCTCATGTCAGATAGAATGGCAATCACTAAAAAATCTAGAGACAACAGACGCTGGAGAGGATGTGGAGAAACAGGAATGCTTTCACACTGTTGGTGGGAGTGTAAATTAGTTCAACCACTGTGGAAGACAGTGTGGCGATTTCTTAAGGACCTAGACATAGAAATTCCATTTGACCCAGCAATCCCATTACTGGGTATATATCCAAAGGGCTATAAATCATTCTACTATAAGGACACGTGCACACAAATGTTCATGGCAGCATTGTTTACAGTAGCAAAGACCTGGAACCAATCCAAATGCCCATCGATGATAGACTGGACAGGGAAAATGTGGCACATGTCCACCATGGAATATTATGCAGTTCATGTCCTTTGTAGGGATATGGATGAACCTGGAAACCATCATTCTCAGCAAACTGACACAAGAGCAGAAAATCAAACACCACATGTTCTCACTCATAGGTGGGTGCTGAACAATGAGAACACATGGACACAGGGAGGGGAACACTACACACTGGGGTCAGTTGGGGGGAAATGGGGGAGGCACAGTTGGGGTGGGGAGTTGGGGAGAGGTAGCATGGGGAGAAATGCCAGACATAGGTGAAGGGGAGGAAGGCAGCAAATCACACTGCCATGTGTGTACCTGTGCAACAATCTTGCATGTTCTTCACATGTATCCCGAAACCTAAAATGCAATAAAAAAAAAAAACACATGAATATCTCCTCCCAAAAATAAACATATGGTGCAATTCTGGTCAAAAGCAAACATGGGAAAATTCTTTTGACAATGAAGGAGGAAGTGAGGGTTCTGGGAACATTTTTCTGCTGCCAAAAGAAACACACAAGAAGGAGACAATTCTCTCTTCTTGTCCTTTTTGCATTGCTGTGGGAGAGTTGCTTCCCAGCTGCAGCCGTTTTATAGCAATGAGGGGACAAACTGGAGGAAAAAGAACTAAACATTGAGGATGGCAGAGTAAGTAGACAGGGAGGACTCTGAAAATGTTATTCAGCCACTGTACTCACCCACCCCAGAATCAAATTGAGAATTTTAGTTAGGTAAGGCAATATTACTTATAACAAAATTCTTACTCTTTTAAGACGCTTTCAATTTCCCCTCAGTTAAAGCCTACACTTCTATTACCTATACTATTCAGCATTTATTCCACAAACATTCAGTAAGACAAACTGTGTATCAGACATTGTAGCAGACATCATCTGAAATGAAGTAGAAAAATAAATATGGGCCAGGCCTGGTGGTTCATGCCTTTAATTTCAGCACTTTGGGAGGCCGAGGTTGGGGGGATCACTTGAGGTCAGGAGTTCCAGACAAGCCTAGTCAACATTCTGAAACCCCGTCTCTACTAAAAATATAGAAATTAGCCAGGCATGGTGGCAGGCGCCTGTAATCCCAGCTAGTCGGGAGGCTGGGGCAGGAGAATCACTTGAACCCGGGAGGCGGAGGTTCAAATGAGCTGAGATTGAGTCCCTGCACTCCAGCCTGGTGGATAGAGTGAGACTCTGCCTCCAGAAAAATAATAAATATATAAATAAGAAGTATAAAAACAAGTAGAATGTGACTGATATCCTACAAAAAAAAAAAAAAAAGCCTGTTGGTTTTTGCTTCTTTATTTTACAGTGTATTTACTGTGTACCAGAGGACTTGCAACAGAGTTTTGGTTTGTTCCCTATCTCTAACCATTACCATCTTCAACTGGCCCCCCAATCCCCCACTCCCCTTGAATGAATTATCTTTCAACAATTTAGATTCTATCACATCACTCACCTGATTTAAAATTTCCTCCTTGTGGTAGTAGTGATTCTCACTGGCATTTCTTAATCTTTGCAAGGCTCATCGTGAGCAAGTAAAGATGGTTTATCCCTGCTTTTGTGACAGCAAAAAAGATGGCTCAAAAGACCTGTTGTGCTCAAGGGATCTGGTGACTTTAAAAACTGATGAAAGCCTTCAATTAAATGTAGACTAAGCCACATGTAATGCTTAATTTTCTGTGTCAACTTGACTGGGACATGGTACCCAGATATTTGGTCAAACATTATTCTAAATGTTTCTGGGAGGGAAAACTTGTTAAAATAAACATTAGTGGACACACCTTCTGACTCTAAGATTCAGTAGGTCTAAGGTGGAGCCTGAGAATGTGAATTTTGAGTACACTCATAAGTGCTGCGGCTGCTGCTGGCATGGGAATCACCTTTGCTGACCAGCGAACTGTAAGATGCGGTCCACATCAGTTGGAAATCACACTTGTCCCTGTGCTTTGGGTGAAGGTTTTGCATCTTTTCAAATATTTACCCTTCTGGTTAGCATATGCTTTCCCATCTTAGTCAAAACCTGAACATTTGCTGTATCTAGGATATTTTATTTAACGTAGCTATCCCCCATATACATATATACATATTTGACATTAATAGACACTTCTCTATATATTCTTGCTACTTTTTACACACTTTACATACTTTCACATTATGATATATTGTTGTTAGGGACCCACAGCCTGAGCTTCAGGTGACAAAGCATCTGGCTTACTCATTACATTAAAATATGGACATTTCTTTAGGATATGCAGCGTATAGAATCTACTTTTGCATGTTGGTATATGGGCGCAATATATGACACTCATTCCAGCTCAATGTGAAAAGATTGGTGAATATAATGTATGGGACTGAAGAGTGCCTTCACTTTAACTTCCATCTGAAGGTACAAGCAAAATGTTAAAACGAAGTTTAGTCATACGTTTTTAAGTTCAAAATGGACCACCAAATTGTTGACTCTAGAGTAAATCAAATCGCTGACCAAAAACTAAAAGAATTTATACAAAGTGGTATTAAAAAAACATTTCATTTAATGTAAATATATTGCTTTTACTTAATCCACTACATTTTTTTCTAGCAAAGCATTTTTAGTTTTAAAGGTCACTTGAAAGAATTTCATTTTCTCATTTTGAATCTGTCATTTCACTTTCTTATTCTAGAGCTGTTCAATAAGAATGTGGAATTTGTTAACAAGATAACATCATTTTAATTCACAGTTCTTTTTTTCTTTAAGATATTAAGAGTCTCCAAAAGCTAATGAAGTTGATGAATCTTAACACAAATTATATGATTAAAAAATAAATGCATATATTTGCCTAAAGTGTTATAATTCAATTACTTATTGATTTTAACTTCTGGGATAATATCATTTTATAAAACTTTTCTAATGTACAAAAACTACTATAATGAAGAACTAACACTGTGGCCCTTCTCTCTAAACAAAGAAAACAAAAGGAAAAACAAACATAAAACATCCCGTACAATAATTTGAACCCTGGTCCACTTTCTCTTCTCTACATTTATCTCATAATATGCTCCATTCTAGGACTTCCCTCATATTTGATGTAAAAAAGTTTCAACTCTCTGTACCACAATTTTCTTATACAGTAAACAAAGAAACAAACATATCTTATATGATTATTCTGAAGAGTAAATGATGCAGTTAACTAAAATCATGAACTTGTGTTAGGCCATATACATATGTGCATAGTGGGCATTAATAGGCACTTCTCTATAGGCCACATTCAAAGCCTAACACAAGTTCATGACTTTAGTCAACTGCATCATTCAATCTTCAGAATAAGCATATAAGATATGTTTGTTTCCTTTTTTTTTTTTTTTTTTTTACTGTATAAGAAAATTGTGGCACAGAGAGTTTGAAACGTTTTTACATCAGCCGGTGAGCCATGGGTTGGACAAGCTTGGTTTAGAATTTAAAGGAACATGGTAACACTGACATGAAAGGTGAGAGAAAGGAACATGGGATTAAAGGGCTCTGAGGTCCCATCATGATTGGGCATGAAGTGTAAGAAGTAATATGTGTTAAATTGTAATAAGACAATGACCAATGTTGTAATCAGTTAAGCAGAAACTAAGCAAAGAGTAAAAATAATTAATTTAAGGTCTAGTCCTGCAAGTGAACTCATTAGAATATACCAAGTTTAAAATCATGTTTTCAATATTGCTTGTTATTATTATTTTGGTACGTACTTAATACAGTCAAAGTATATTGCTTATCATTTTGATATGTACTTACACAGTCAAAAGATAGGCAGTGTTCACTTTCCATGATATTGAAATTACTTTACAATCTCTGGAAAACAATCTTAACAACAGATGGGAATAATCAGAATTGTCCTAAAACCTCCAAATTTTTGTCTTACTGTAAATTATAAACAAATAGGAGTGTAAAAAAATAGAAAACCTAATATTTGGTTTGCACACTGTAAAAAGACGTTTGAACAATTAAAAGTATTTTATTTCTTTTTAAAAATGTATTAAGCACCTTGAAAAATTCTGACTCTTCCTTGTTGCATGGCATTTTAACTTTTACACTTTGAATATTGTGAAATATCTCCACGAAGTCCTCTTTGAAAAATACACTGATTTAATAAACACATAAAAATTGTATACAGGCATACTTGGCTGCATTGCAACTTGCTTCATTGCTCCTCAAAGATCTTGTTCTTTTTACAAATTGAAATTCTGTGACAATCCTGCATCCAGCAAGTTTATTGGCACTATTTTTCCAAAAGCTTATACTCACTTTGTGTTTTTTTTGTGTGTCTCGTAATATTTCAAATGTTTTTTAATTATTGTTAAATCTGTTATAGTGACCTTATCAGTGATCTTTGATGTTACTATTGTAATTGTTTTGGATCAGCATGAATCATGCCCACATAAAACAGAAATCTTAATTCATAAATGTTGTGTGTGTTCTGATTGCTCTATTCACTGACTGTTCTCCATCTGACATGGTTTCGCTCTGTGCCCCCACCCAAATCTCTTGTTCAGTTGTAATACCCAGTGTTGGTGGTGGGACCTAGTGGGAGGTGGTTGGATCATGAGGGTGGATTTTTCACTTGACGTTCATATAATATTGAGTGAGTTCTCAGGAAATCTGTTTCTTTAAAAGTATGTAGCTCTTCCCTCTTCACTTTCTATCCTACTCATGCCTTGTGAAGATATGTCTGCTTCCCCTTTGCGGTCCTCCATGATTGTAACTTTCCTGAGGCCTCCCTGGCCATGCTTCCTGTACAGCCTGCAGAACTATGAACCATTTAAAACTATTTTCTTCATAAATTACCTTGTCTCAGGTAGTTCTTTATAACAGTGTGAGAACAGACTAGTACATCACTTTTCTCCCTTTCCTCAGGCCTCCCTGTCCCTGAAGCACAACAATATTAAAATCAGGCCAGTTAATAACCCTGCAATGGCCTCTGTGTGTAGAAATGAAAGGAAGAGTTGCATGCTTCTCGCTTTAAATCAAAAGCTAGAAATGAGTAAGATTGTTGAGGAAGTCACGTAGAAAGCTGAGATGTGATGAAAGTTAGGGCCCTTGTGCCAAATAGCCCAGTTGTAAATGCAAAGGAAAAGTTTTTGAAGGAAATTAAAAGTGCTATTTCATTGAACACATAAATAATACAAAAGCCAATGAATCTGATTGCTGACATGGAACAAGTGTAATGGTCTGGACAGAAAGTCAAACCAGCCACTTCATTCCCTTAAGCACATCCCTAACTCTCTACAATTCTTTGAAGACTGAGAGAGGTAAAGCCACAGAAAAAAAGATTGAATCTAACGGAGGTTTGTTAATGAGCTTTAAGAAAAGAAGTCATCTCTATAAAATAAGCATGTAAGGTGAAGCAACAAATGCTGATGGAAAAGCCACAGCAAGTTATCCAGAAGATCTGTCTAAGACTGTTGATGAACATGGCTACAGTAAACAACAGATTGTCAATATAGATGAAGCAGTCTTCTATTGAAATAAGATGCAATATATGAATTCATAGCTAGAGAGGAGAAGCAAATGTCTGACTTCAAAGCTTCAAATGGCAGGCTTACTCTCTTATTATTGGCTGGTGACTTCAAGTTGAAGCCCATGCTCATTTATCATTCTGAAAATCCTAGAACATTTTAGAGTTACCCCGAATCTAGTCTTCCTGTTCTCTAAAGTGGAGCAACAAATACTACATAACAACACATCTATTTACAGCATGGTTTACTGAATATTTTAAGCCCACTATTGGGACCTACTGCACAGAAAAAAAAATCTTTTTGAAATATTATTTTTCATTGGCAATGCACCTGATCACCCAAGAGTTCTGATGGATATGTGTAAGGAGATCTTGGTTTCACACCTGCTAACATAACTTCCATTCTGCAGCCCATGAATAAAGGAGTAATTTCAACTTTCAAGTCTTATTATAAAAGAAATACCTTTTATAAGACTGTAGATGCCATAAATAGTGATTACTCTGATGGATCTTGGCAAAGAAAATTGAAAACCTTCTTGAATGGAGTCAACATTTTAGAGGCCATTAAAAAGATTTGTGATTCATATGGGAGGAAGTCAAAATATTAACATTAATGGGAGTTTGGAAGAAGTTGATTCCAACCATCATGAATGACTCTGAGGAGTTCAAGACTTCAGTGGAGGAGATACTTACTTAAAGATGTGGTAGCTAGAGAATTAGAATTAGGAGTGGAGTCTGAAGATGTGACTGAATTGCTGGGATCTCATGATAATATGGGAATGGATAAGGACATATTTCTTACGGATGAGCAAAGAAAGTCGTTTCTGGAAATGAAATCTACTTCTGGTGAAGATGCTGCGAATATCATTGAAATGACAACAAAGAATTTAAAATATTACCTACACTTTTCTGATAAAGCAGGGTTTCAGAAGTACAACTCAAATTTTGAAAGAAGTTGTATGTGGGCAAAATGTTGTCAAACAGCGTTTTGTGAGACAGATAAATCTTTCATAAAAGGAAGAGTCAATTGATGCAGCAAACTTCTTTGTTGTCTTATATTTAGAAATTCTCAAAGCCATTTCAAACTTCAGCAACCACCACCAGGAATCAGTCAGCAACCATCAACATCAAAGTAAGACTCTCTATCGGCAACTTGACTATGACTCACTAAAGGCTCAGGTGATCATATCATTTTTAAAACAATAAATTACTTTCTGATTGAGATATGCACATTGTTTATAAGAACATAATACTACCTCACATTAACAGAATACAGTATAATGTAAACATAAGTTTTATATGAATTGGGAAAGCAAAATAATTGTGTGAATTTCTTTATTGAGATATCTGCTTTATTGCTGCGGTCTGCTTTATCTCAATATGGAATTGCTAAATTGAGCTAATTAACATATGCATTACCTCCTACACTTACTATTTTTTGTGAGAATACTAAAAATTCACTTTTATTTTCAAGAATATGGTATATTGCTATTGACCCTAGTCTTTATGTTGTGTAATATTGATCTCTTGAACTTATTCCTTTGGACAAAAGGAGATTTTGTATCCTTTGACCAACGTCTTCCCAGATTATCACCCTTCTCTCTGCCCAGCTGCTGGTAATCCCCATTCTATGCTCTGCTTCTCCAAGTTTAAATGTTTACATTCCACACGTAAGTGAGACCATGTTGTATTCTTCTTTCTGTGCCTGTCTCATTTCACTTAATATAATGTCCTTCAGATTTATCTATGTTGTTGCAAATAACATGGTTTCTTTCTTCTTATGGCTGAACAGTATTCATATTGTGTACATGCACCACATTTTCTTTATTCATTCTCCAGCTGATGGACACAGATCTTGACTACTGTGAAGAATGCTGCAGTGTACATATTGTAAGCTGATGCAGCCATTATGGGAAACAGTATGAAGGTTCTTCAAAAAATTAAAAATAGAATTACCACATGATCCAGCAATCCCACTAAGGGATATATATCTGTGATTGTTAATATTAGGTGTCAACATGATTGAATTGAAAGATGCCTAAATAGCTGGAAATGTTTTCTTTCCTTCCTTCCTTCCTTCCTTCCTTCCTTCCTTCCTTCCTTCCTTCCTTCTTTCCTTCCTTCTTTCCTTCTTTTCTTTCTTTCTCTCCTCCTCTCTCTCTCTCTCTTTCTTTCCTGCCTTCCTGCCTTCCTCCCTTCCTCCCTCTCTCTCTTTCTTTCTTGTCTTTGCTCTGTCACCCAGGCTGGAATGCAGAGGCGTGATCTTCGCTCGCTGCAACCTCCATCTTCCGGGTTCAAGTGATTCTCCTGCCCCAGCCTCCCAGTAGCTAGAACTATAGGTGCATGCCACCACCCCTGGCTAACTTTTTGTATTTTTAGTAGAGATAGTGTTTCACCATGTTAGCCTGGATGGTCTCGATCTCCTGATCTCATGATCCACCCACCTCAGCTTCCCAAAGTACTGGGATTACAGGCGAAGAATTGTTTCTGAGTGCATCTCTGCGGGTGTTGCCAGAGGAAATGAACATTTGAGTTGGTGGACTGAGAGAGGAAAGCCCACTCTGAGTGTGGGTGGGCACCATCCAATCAGCTGCCAGAATGGCTGAAACAAAGCCAGCAGAGGAATGTGGGATAAACTGCCTTGTGGAGTCTTCTGGCTTTTATCTCTCTCCCACATCCTATGTGAATGCCTCCTTCCATTCCTCCTGCCATTAGACATCAGACTCCAGATTCTTTGGCCTTTGGACTCTTGAACTCACACCAATGGTTTGCTGGGGGCTCTCTGGCCTTTGGCCATGGACTGAAGGCTGCCCTGTTGGTTTTCCTGCTTTTGAGTCTTTTGGACTCAGACTGAGCCACTACTGGCCTCTTTCTTCCTCAGCTTGTAGATGGCTTATAGTGGGACTTTGTCTTGTGGCTGTGTAAGCCAATTTTTCCCACTAAACTCCCTTTCATATATATGTATATTGTATTAGTTCTGTCCCTCTGGAGAAACGTGACTAATACAATATCCAAAGGTAAGAAAATTGATGTCAAAGAGCTATCTGCACTTCATATAATTCTTTTAGTATTTAACCTTTTACCAGCTTCATTCCCTCTGATCCACCATCATCATTTTTGCCCCAGCCCTTTGCTCATTGAGGACAGTAAGTTCGCCTCCCTGCGTCCCTCTGGCTGCATGTTCATAGTCTCTCAGCAGTGACTATGTCAACACTGCCATGGCCAGCAATTTCTTCCAAAACTCTGTTTACGTCGAATTCCATTTAGTTTTCAGGGAAATCATTTTTCATTTGTTGCTGGACTTAGACCTTTGTGGCCAATTCTCTTTGGATGATCCATTTTGTGAAATGTCATACAGGTCTATCACTAACAGACAAGGAAGAAGCATAAAGACATACTTTGCTGTTTAGGCATGAACTGAATAGAATAGATGATGTGTGGACAGAAGAGCCGGGAGTGAAGTTTGTATGTCCTGAAACTAGATACAATTAATGCATAGTGATAACAGAAATGGGATCATGTTTTAGCTAAACTGCAAACACTGAAATCTGTGGATCTATGCAAAGTAAGGAAGGCCTATACAAAGAAATATCAAAAAATAATGACCACCAATTCAGGACAAGAGGGAGAGAGAAAAATTGACCTAAAGGGGAATATATGGGCTACTACAAGTATGTATATATACATATATATACACACACATATATCTATACATGTATATGCATATACTCACTTACATATATACATGTATACATATATATGTATATACATATGTGTGTATACATACACACATATACATGCATGTACATACATACATATATGTATGCACACATATGTACATGCATGCGTATATGCACAATATGTATATGTGTGCAATACACATATGTGTGCATGGATATACACATGTGTGCACATACACATGTGTACATGCATGTGTGTACATACATGCATGTATATGTGTATGTATGTATGTATCAATGTACATGTGTGCATATACATATGTATGTACATATATACATATGTATGCACACATATATGTATGTATGTACATGCATAGATACATATGCATGTATATATACACGTACATGTGTATATGTGTGCATATACATGTATACATATATGTATATGTGCACGCACACATATATGTGCATATGCACGTATACATACGTTCATATGTGCATGTATGCACACACATACATGCATGCACACATATATGTACATGCATACCCATTTACACATACACACGTACACATATACATATATGTATGCATGTGCACATATACATATGTATGTGTACGTGTATGCATGCATATGTGTATATATGTACATATATACATACATGTATGGACGTACATATGTGTGTATACATGTTTATGTATATATGCATGTATGCACATGTATGTGTGTATGCATGTATATGCATATATGTATGTGTACATGTGTGTATATGTGTATGTATACACATGTATATGTATATACATTTACATGTGTGTATATGTGTATATATTCATATAGTATGTGCATATATATATGTATATAGTTTGCAAGAATGAATCTGAACAAAAATGGCAAGATGACATAATTCTGTAAAAATAACTTATGGGTAAATAGATAAAATTATAACCTCAAATAATTTGAATAAATTATATTTTGTTCATTATAACACTAGACACTGACATGTAAAAATATATCAATAAATATAATGAATGAGTGAATAAGTCTTGCACCTTTTAAGTATTTTCAATGTTTTCATTCACATCTATATGTTGCCAAATCCTTAAATCATGAGCCCTAGAGCCAGGATGGCCATGGCAGTCATTAGTAGCTACTCACTGCAGAAGAATTCTGAATCAAAGTCCTTCAGAGTCTCAGTACCAGGATTATATTAGGTGCTCAGCCTCATTAGTGGGAATTTATATCTGTTTACTGACTCAAATTCTGTCTAACCTCCAAAGCCTGATGCTTTACCTATCTTCTCCACAAAACAAACCCATACCTATCTCTCTTCTTACTGACCTTTTCCTTCCCAAAACACTTACAAGATGTACAACTCCTCCTTTTGGTGTTTGCATGCCATCTCCTAGTGAAAATTCAAGTTTTGGGGGCAAAGAACAGATCACAAGCTTTCATATCCTTCAAGGATTCTAAGAACTCAGGTCTGGCCAGTAGTAAATCTAGCAAATCTTCAATAAGTTCTGGCTCAACTTAAAATCTTGTTTTCAGATACAGGTATTGATCGACTTACGACCTATGCAACTTATGACCATTCGACTTTACGACCACAATCGCTAGCCACGACTGCTCCACGTCTGGCAGCGCAAAGTTGCCCAGCTGGGCCTACGACAGTGCGGACCAGCTTCCAGCAGCACTACCATCTCCGCATGCACCATTTCAGCTGTTATCCCAGACTCGGTACAGCAATTTGTGTTTCGTGTTTTGGATATTTTTCATCAAACCCCTCCCAATAAACTTCTTATACATTTCGAAGCAATGGACCCAAACATTGAACGATTTGCAAGGATTGAACGGATGGTGCACGATGTGTTTCGTCCGTATCGTGAAATTTGTGAAGAAAAAAAGAAACATACAATTCAGACAAAGCTCACCATGTTTATGAAAAAACCAACTCCGGTAACCCCAACTGCTGCCTCAGATGACATCAACGATCCACAGCCAAGCACCAGCAGCCAACAAAATGTTTCGTACATGTTTATATATTTTGATATGTTTTGCAATTGGGAAAATGTTTCCTATGGTATTTTATACATCTGTATTTTGTATTTTTGTATGCACCTGTATTTTGTAATTTTGTATGTTTTGCAAATATTAAACCAGTTATACTGATAATGCAGTGTTTTACTTAAACCTGATGAATGTAAAAATAAGAAATAAAATGGTGTAGAGATGATACAAATGGCATAAAATGAACAAAGAAAATTATGATACATAACAATGAAAGAAAATTATGATAAAATATGATTTAAAGATTTTTATAACATCATTTCACAGTACTGTACATGTAGCCTACTCAACTTATGACCAAATCATATTACGACCAGTCTGTCGGAACCAATCGTGGTCATAAGTCGAGCACTAGCTGTAATTCATAGCCCATCTATGAGTTATCAGAGAAGGCTGTTTTATTTAGCATGAGATATTTGCATTCCATTTTTTAAAACCACTTTATTGTTGGCCTTCTTGAGTATTGAGTTAATACCCCATTAATGCCGTATTGGTAGAAGTGTGTTCCTATGTGTTCTAATGTAATTTAAATAATGGAGATTTCATCTACTAATGTCATAAATGCTATCTTGCTGCCATATTAGGGTTTTGCACTGTTACTCAAAAGAAGTAGATGACAAACCAGCTTTTGTTCTGCTTTTCGTAATTTAATCTGATCGTAATTTAATTATGCAAACTCTTGAAATTAGTTCTTATGTCTCATTAATTTGCTCATTTAATGTCAATTCATTAATTCTCATTGCTATAGCCATCTATGTTTCTGTGTTCTCTATGAATATATTTTAGAAACCTGATATAAATGCCTACCTCTGTGTGTGTGCCTCCCAGTCATCACTGTTGCACACTCATTTTTCCGAGGAGTTATCCTATTTTGTATTGTGTGCAGTCACCTCACAAGTAGCTCAATAGCGTTTAAAGGAGCGGGCCAGGCTTCTTACTTGTCTGAATTCCCTATTGTGCCTGGCTTGATGTTTTAGAAACAAAATATTGCACATTAATATTTGCTAAAAGATTATAAATGATCATTTATTATTTGTTTATTAAAATTATGCTATAATTTGGAGATGGTATTAGCTTAGGCCTCAGGTACAGGACACTTTCACAGCCTTTTCATTTTTAGTGTCTTAGTATCAAATCTTTTCACAAGTTTCTGAGTACCGTATATGGTTTTTATTCTCTTATTTTCTTATTTAATATTTATTTAGATTAATGCTCAGACGTTTTAAAAAATATTCTAATTTTACATATGTTATGACCTTTCTATCCCCAAACCAAGTCTCACCCCTGTTGCAGAGATGGGCGTAGTGAGAGGTATTGCACAGGTCCAGCCAAAAGCACCCTTTAACCTATAGTAGGAATGAAATAATGGGAAGTTAGATCTTTTAAATTTAGCAAAAGAAGAGATTAAAGTAAACTGCACTGTTGTATGAAAGAGTGAATTCTTGAATTCACTGTTTGTCCACACAAAAAGAACTATTAAGTCTCCAAGGCTTGCTTCTTTTCTTCTCCTGTCTGGTCTGCCTACTCCCCTGATATATGTTTGGCAAATGCCTTCTCATCCTTCCAGGCTACCTGAAATGTCACTGTTTTTCTGTAGATTTCTGAAATCATTGAGTGCCTCAGCCATTCCTTACTGAATAAACAAATATTTTAATCCATTGATGAGATTCGTATATACCACTTTCTACTTCCCTTTTGGTTATTCTAACACTTCATTCTGTCAATTATGTCAATGCATGGTATTTTTAGAGAGAGAAACACTTGGTTTTTAAGTGCTTGAGAATGGTTTCTGACACATGCCTTAGACACTCACAGCCATAATCCCACCGGCTGATTCAGATGATTGAAAGGAGGAGAAATAAGGGAACACAGATAAAAACAAACTCACATCCAACCAAACACTTTATCCAAACTTAATCAACTCTCAAATTATTTTTGCCTACATCTAGAAAATCCATGTACATGTTTCTGAAAGTTTTCAAAGATAATCACAGGTACATATTAGGTTAGTGCACAAGTAATTGAGGTTTTTGCCGTTACTTTTAATGGTGTAAATGTAATTGCAATTTTATTCATTAAAAATAATGGCTAAACTACAATTACATTTGCACCAACTTAGTAGGATTCTGTCATCATTTTTAAATGTAATGTGTGCTCATTTTTCAAAAGAAGATATACAAGTGGCCAAACATGAAATGATGCTCGGAGAAATGCAAATTAAAACCAAATGAGATACCATCTTACATTAGTGAGAATGACTACCATAAGAAAGTGTAATAACAGCAGATTTCGGTGAGGCTGGGGGGAAAAGGGAACACTTACATACAATTATCGGGAATGTAAATTAGCACAACCTTTATGGAAAACGGTATGGATATTTCTCAAAAGACACAAAGTAAAACTATCATTTGATCCAGGAATTCCACTATAAACATACACCCAAAGGGAAACTATTTTATCAAACATTATATCAGAAAAGATACCTGTACTTATATGTTTATCACAGTACTATTCACAATAGCAGGATATGGAATCAACTTAAGTGTCCATCAGTGGATGATTGGATAAAGAAAATGCTGAAACATTCATATAAATACAAATATAAAGCATATATGCCTGTGTGTGTATATATATGTATAAATGAAATATTTAGCCATGAAGAAAGAATAGAATCCTGTCTTTTGCAGCAACATGGATATAACTGGGGGACATTATATTTAGCAAGATAACTCAGAAAACAGAAAATCATATGCCACGTGTTCTCACTAATAAATGGGAGCTAAACAATGGGTACACATAGACACACAGAGCGGAATAACAAACGCTGGAGACTACCAAGGTGGGAGGGTGGGGGGTGAGGGCTAAAACATTACCATTGGGTTGGTAAAATGTCCACTATTTGAGCGACAGATACACTGAAAGCCTGGACTCTACCACCAGACAATATGTGTATGTAAGAAAACTGCACTTATGCCCCCTACATATATTTGTAAAATAACTAAATCAGTAAAAATTAACAATAGAATGTCATGTCTATGGATGAAACTCAAATAAGAAATCATAATTTTATCTGTACTTGTCATTAAAGACAAGACAGTCCAATTTTGTAAAATGACAAAAATCAGAGTATCATGCATTTAACAATCAAGAAATCTTTGGTCAAAATTCAATAACCCACCGTTTTAAGTGTTATAACAAAAGGAGATATATTTGAAATAATAATCATATGGCTGGAAATCAAGAGGTAATTTCTTGACATGACTCTTTTCCTGACTCTGACATATTGCTCAAATCTTTTAACCTCTGTGAATTTAGTTTTTTTTTTAGTTTATATAAAAAAAAAACTTGACTCGCCAATGTACACATTTTATAAATATTTGGTAAGCTTCGTTTCTTTTTTTTTTTTTTTT
>NW_016107454.1:2309826-2341971 GCF_001604975.1 Cebus imitator
GGGGTTTCACCATGTTGACCAGGATGGTCTCGATCTCTTGACCTCATGATCCACCCGCCTCGGCCTCCCAAAGTGCTGGAATTACAGGCGTGAGCCACCACGCCTGGCCAGCTTCCTTTCTTCACTAGTCATTTGAGAGTCTGCTACAGGGGATACTAACATGAGTCAAACAGAGGCCTGAATCCTCATATTTAGGAGGGAGATAAAATCTGCACATAAGTTAGTAGAAAACAAGATCGTAGCAGTCATGCCATAGACAAGAACAGATAGCATGCTGGGAAAGAGAGAGAGCAAAAATAGAACCTCTTTTTCTAGGGCAAAGGGAGATCAAGTTTTGAAGATGAGATATTGAAAAAAGATCATGTTAGACTGGATAATCTCGAAAGTTCCTTGAAATTCCTACATCCAATTCTGTTAACTTTGGGAAAATATTAAATCAAGATCGCCCTTTAGGCAGACCTGAGAGGATGTGTCTAACTAAGCTGAGATAGCTTGTCTTCAAATAATGACAATCCTTCTTTACTTTTCATCCTCTCTCAATTGTGCAGTGTCTATTGAAAAAAACACTTTCATCACAAAAACATTTTCATATGCTTACAATTCCCAAACGTAACAAGGTTAAATAATTATTTATTATTATTTCAAATGATAAGATGGAGCCCACAAGCAAGATTGAAATAGCATATCCATTTTGCAGGCACAACTGTTGTTCATGTAGACAGAATGAGCAGTTTGCTAATTTGCAAAAGAATATGGGGAATACCTTCATGCAGTTCTATTCTTCAGGGAATCTTTAAACATATCAGATTCTTAGAGGAGTTCATTAACAGTCTCTATCTCTTCTCATAAAGCTGTAAGCTCTACTTTCAGACATATCTAATGAAAATATCTTTAACATTAGCATGAAGAAAACAAATTATGACAGGGTATTCAGTTTTAATTGTACCCTCCTAGAATGTACTTACATCTACCAGATCACTGGCATTTAATGTAAATTAAAAAGTGATGTGTTGGAAAAAGGAAAGCCAAAAGGATGGGCTGTGAACTGACATTATGCAGATGTCTCAGAACAAGCCAGCAGAAGTGCGGATGGGTGCCCTGCAAAGGACAATTGTGCAGTAAGTGCTTGTAAAAAACTGGTTAAGTCACATGTAGAAAATTAAAAATATATTTTTGAAAGGCTAATTAATTATTTATACAACATTTTCATGCATCTTTTTTTTTTTTTTGAGATGGAGTTTTGCTCTTGTCACCCAGGCTGGAGTCCAATGTGTGATCTTGGCTTTCTGCAACCTCCACCTCCTGGGTCCATGTCATTCTCTTGCCTCAGCCCCCCGAGTGGCTGGGGTTACAGGCACGCACCACCACACTGGGCTAATTTTTGTATTTTCAATAGAGAAAGTGTTTCAACATGTTGGCCAGGCTGGCCTCTAACTCCTGACCTCAAGTGATCTACCCGCCTCAGCCTCCCAAAGTGCTGGGATTACAGGTGAGCCACCGTGCCTGGCCTATAATGCATTTTGTATTGAGCTATATCTTTCTTGAAATTATTTTTACTATTAACTGTAATATTTAATGGAGGCTTAAAACAAAGACAGATGAATAAGCATATTTTGTTCACTTGAAAGGGTTATGTCAGTTAAAGCTGGAAGCTGAGAAGTAACTCTTTCACCCCTGAATGTCTACTCTAGCAACATGGTATTCAGACATGCTGCACGTGTGCGTAAATAGAGTCTTCTGTGTGGTCTCAAATGTGCTTAACTCCTTTTCATCCTTTAGATGTGAATTGACTGTCTACTGTTCTCGCACCCCCTCGACGCCCCTGTTCTTTAAGGCCAAACTCTGAGGAAGTTGCTGCTTGCTCGTCTCACATTGTTAGACTCCAGATTCTGTTCCATGCCAGCTGTGATTCAAATGTAAGCATGATCTTGGAGAGACTACCAACACGTTCTGCCCTGACTCAGCGGCCTTTGGAAGCCCACCAGCCCTTTAACCTCTCAGCACTTTCGGCATTGTTAGTTGATTCTAACCTTCCTCGGGAAATCCTCTCTTTCTCCTTGCTGGACACTGTGTGTCCTGCTGTCCTTTCCTAGGAAGACTCATTCCCTGGCCCTTTTCTCACCCTTTCTACCTTCCTGTATTAATAGATCTCGCGAGGGTTTGTCCTGTACTTCTTCTTTTTTTATACTTAATTCCATTCCCTTCTGCAATCGAAGAGTTTTATTATTTCTTTCCTGAACTATTGCAACAACCTCCTTGTGGATAAAAATGCAGAAACTTAGGAAATCTCATATTTGGGTGAAAGTCTGAGGTTATCTGAGAGAACAGATTAATTCTATTCTTTCATGTAGTCATTCATTCCACAGACTCATAATACCTGTGCTTGCCATGAGTAAAGAGAAAAGCTAGTTTGTGTTTACTTTCTCATCCAAAACCAAAATGCATAACAGAAATACAGGATTAGTCTTCGAAGCTAAGCCTAGCTGTTTGCATTCGGAACAGGACTGATAGAAGGATCCCTGGTTCTAGGTGCAGCTCTAGAATCTGCAATGCATGGAAATGTGCCTTGTGCATTTTTGAGCCTCAGACTCGTTTTTCTTTAAATGGAAATGAAGCTCATTATCGCTTTTGTTCTCCTCTCATGCTAAATTATCATCATACTAAAACAAGGAAGAGAGAGAGAAAATGTAACAATTCTGAAAAAAATAATATTTTCATTTATACTTAAAAGAAAATCATAGTCATCATAATGAAAATATATTGGGTTATTACAGTATACCAATAAGAGAAATAAATGGCAGCAATTCTACACGGTGTAAGAGAGCATTATTGGGAATTCTTTGTTATAAAATACATGGATCATATGTGAAGCAATACAGTGTTATTAAAAGTAGACATTAATTAATTAAAAATGTATATTGCAAACTTCAAGGTGATCACTGACTTTTATTTAAAGAAGTATAATTCATATTCTAAGAGGAAGTTAAACAGGATCATAAAATACTCAATTGAAACCAAGAAAATGAGAAGTGACAAAAGAAACAAAGAACAAATGGAAAACAGATGGCAACATGGTGGTTATTAATCCAACAGGAGTCACTTTTAATCATGGGCTAAATATGCCAATTGAAAGACAGACATTTTTAGAGTGGATAAAAATGTAGAACCCAACTACACATTGTCAATAAGAAACTGACTTTTAATATAAAGACTCAGGTAGGTTAACAATACAGGAGAAAAAAACCTTATACTATGCCAACACTGAACAACAGTAAGCCTGAGAAGGTATGGTAATCTCAACAGAACAGACTCCAAAACAAGGAGAAATATTGGGGATACAGAGGGACATTACATAATAATAAAAGCGTCAACTTTCCAAGAGGACATCAAAATATTAAACATGTAAAAAGCTAATAACAGAGCATAAAAATAGGTGAGACAATAAACGTAGACAACTTTTAGGACAAGCAGACAAATCTGCAGTTGCAGGCTTTAACCTCCTTCGATTGGCAGTTGATAACAAGCAGGCAGAAAATTAGGAAGAACATGGTTGACTCAGACAGCACTATGAAGAACTTGAACTAATTGATATTTATGGGATACTGACCCAACAAGAGCAAAGCACACATTCTTCTCAGGCTCCCATGGAAATTCAGGGAAAAATGAAGGGTAAGGACGAGTACCTTACCTCCCCATCAAGGTAAGCACAAGTCTGGGCCATGTAATTTACCTTAACAAATCATAAAACAGAGAACTTATACCAAGGGCGGTGTCAGACCCAGATGAAATTAAACTGGGAATCAGTAACAGAAAGAGAGCTGAAGTATCTTCAAATATTTGTGCATTAAGCAACACATTTCTAAATAACAGATGGGTCAAATAAGTCACAAAATAAATTCTAAAATATTCTTAAACAAAAACAAAACGCAACATCAAAAATTTGAGGATTCAGCACAAGCAGAGATCAGAAGAAAGTTTATAGCATGACATACAAAATTATAAAGAAAAAAGACCTACAATTAAAATGTTGTCTCCAATTTAGGGAACTAAAAGAAAAAGAGTAACTTAAGCCTAAACCAAGCAGAAGAAAAAAAAAAAAACACATATCATAGCAACAAAAAGCCAATTTAAGACATAAAATTAATAGAGAAAACTAATAAAATAAAAATCTGGTTCTTTTAAAGTCCAACAGAATTGCTAACTTTTGTTATGCTAAATAAAAAGAGGAAAGAGAAAGAAGACACAAACTGCCAATATTACAAAAGAAACAGGAGTCACTGCTGTTTATTACATTGGTATTAAAAGAAAAATAAATACTGTGAACAACTATATCCCTGAATTTGATAACTTAGATAAAATGAATTAATTCCTTAAAAGACACAACTACCAGAACTCAAACGAAGAAAAAATAATCAAGATGAATCTAAATCTATTTAAAAATTTAAATGGACAATTAATCATCTTTCAAAAAAAACACCAGAATCATAAGTTTTCTCTACTGAATTATGCTGAATCTTTGAGGAAGAAATGATACCTATTCTCCATAATCTCTTCAAGAAAATAGAAACAGAGCAATTTTTAGCTCATTCTGTGAGACCAGCATTATCCTAATGGCAAACCCAGATAAATACACTCAAGGAAAGAAAAGCTACAAACCGTATCTCCAATGAGCAAAGATGCAAAAATCTTAAACAAGATTTTGGCTGATTATTCCAACATATATATAACAAAAATTATACATCACAGCTCTCTTGACTGTATCCCATGTTTGCAAAACATATTCAATATTTGAGAATTGACAGAACAAAAAGAGAAACATTATATGATCACATTAATCAGTGTAGGGAAAATTATTTGACAATACCCAACGACACTCATTCACGATAAAAAGGAAAAAAAAAAAGCTCATCAAACTAGAAATAGGAAAAAAGATTTTTAACTTGATAAAGAACATCTAATAAAAAATAAAAACTTTAGTTAACATCATACTTAATAGAAACTAGACGCTTTCTCCTTAATTTTGGGAACACGGTGAGGATGTTCTCTCTCACCATTCGTATGTAAATCCTACCTTGTCCAATAAGACAAGAAACAGTAAGGAAGTTCTAAAAANAAAAAAAAAAAAAAAAAAAAAAAAAAAAAAAAAAAAAAAAAAAAAAAAAAAAAAAAAAAACAACTTCTGGGCTACGTATATTTGAATTGACAAAGCCCGTCAATGTTCTTACACTTTAATGGCCAAAGCTAGAAAAATCTGAGCAACGAATTAATTCAAGTAGTATTGAAGTATAACTTAGAGTATAAAATAAATATCTATGTGTCAATACTAATATAAATATCTGATTGAATAAATGAATAACTGGGAAAGAAGAAAAAAATTTTCCAGATAGAAAATTTCCAAATAATTTATGTAGCTACTTCACCATCAATTAGGTGGACTAGTTGGTGTAATGCTCCATTCTTTAAGTGCTGACTGTGTAAAGTGACTTCGTTCCAAATAGTACAGTATGGAAACAAGAGGAAAATAACTTCATATTGGAGAACCCTGACAAACACTACCTCAGCCAGATGATCAAGACCCATATCAACAACGGTAAGTCATGCTGACAGTACGCACCATTAATATTTCATGATGAAGAAGACTGCTGTGGTTTTTCTCCCTATAACCCATAATCTAGCCTAATCACGAGAAGAACATTAGCTAAATCCCAAGAGAGACATTCTACACAATACCTGGCTAGAACTCTTTAAAGAAGTATGTGCCTCTTCTGTGGATAGGAACCAAAATAATTAAGTATATATTCATATTTCAAACAGACTGTCTGAAAGAAAATGCTAGTATTAGCCCCAGAAATGATGAGAGGCCCCAGAGGTAAGTAAAGAGAGGCTTCGAGGGAGTTTATCCAGCTGGGGAGAGGCTCAGAGAGTGCAGGAGCCTCCTAGATAAGGAGAAATAGTAAGAGACAAACTCCCAGGGCCCCACACTCAAACGGGCTTGTACAACCCTGGCTACAGAGGAAACCATCGACCCACTAGGGCCTTGAGCCTGATACATGGGGCTCCTTAAAGATTACACAGAGATGTTGCTCTAGAAAGGGAATTCACACAGAATCTCACAGTCACCAAAGCCTAGAGCAGCTTCAGCAGGCACCGTTTTGAGAATCTAGACAACAGTGGGATCCAGAAACAAGGCTTCTGCACTGCTCCAAGGAGGCAGAGAGGAAATCAGGAAATCCATTGTGTCCCTGAAGAGGCTCCTACTGCCTGTAACAGGCTGCTGTTGATGCTGAGATGTGACCAGACCACACTCCCCACAGATCCTTCCCCATGCTGCCTGCCTAGGAGAGTCATTCCCTCTTTAGTGTCAGGATGAAGCTGACATTTTTGAGACTCTAATGATGGGCTGCACCCCACCCTCAGGGTGAGTTCAGACTAAGGCAGCTGCAATGCCACCTAGTCAAGGAGAAGCAGGGAATCCAGGCCTTCTTACGCATATCCACGACAATACCCAGTGCCCTGCAACAGCCTGCTGTGAGCCTGACACGCAATCAGACTGCACTCCCCACAGCATCTTGCCCATGCTGCTTGCTTTGGAGGGGTTCCACCGTCTCTAGTTCTAGGTGCCAAGTGTAATTTGAAAATCTAACACTTGCTGTGTCCCAACTTCAGGGTGAGTTTGTGCTGGCACAGCTGTAGATGATGCCCAGCCAATGAGGGGCAGAGAATCCAAGCTCTCCTACACAAACCTAGAACAATACCCACCACCCTGCTACAGGATGCCATGAGACCGAGACTCAATCAGACTGCATTCCTCACAGCTTATTGCTCATGCTTTCCTGCGAGGGGCTTCACCATCTCTGGTCACAAGCCCACAGCTGGCACCATTTTGAGTGCTTAATGATGGGCTGTGCCTCACTTCAGGTCAAGTTCCAGATGATGTGGCTAAGCCGCCACCCTCCTGGAGGAGGCATGAGGAGATTAAGCTCTCCTAAGCACACATAAAACAATACCCGCTGTCCTACTATGGGTAGATGTGGGGCTGGGGACTAGTTTATTTAATTTGTCACTGCTGCTAGCAACACTAACACGGACCACTTGGGTCCCAGTGGGTTGCTCCAACATTATTATTGTCATCACCTATGTCACATCATCTGCTCAGGGGCTTGATAACCAGTCTACGCAGCCAACCCACCACTCCCACAGCTAGCTTCTATGCAAGCCACCTAGAGATACAAGACCCCGTGACACTGGAGCCAGTGTAAGCTGCCCTGGGAACTATAAACAGGCACATTCAACCCATTAATGTGTCCAGTGGGGACCAAAGACTGGTTCAGCTGGTATCCAAGTCCCCAGCAAAACTTCACCATAATTTTTTAATAACTGAACCCCCAGCAACTAAGGAAATCACACATACTGCAAATCCTTTGTACTGCCAAAGAAGTCACACAAAGACCACATTATTCCAGCACCCCAAATCAAAGTCAAATAAACCCACTCAACCAACAACATATATACATCTTCAGGAAAAATTATCCAGTATATAAGCAATTTTGAAACGTAAAAACAAATGACTGCTACATTAGACATGCAGATATTGATGGAAGGACACAGGAAACATGAAAAAGTAGAGACATGTGGCATCGCCAAGGACCACAGCTGTCCAGCAACAGATCCCATTTCCCAAAAAAATTCCCTAAAATGCCAGTAAATAATTCAAAATATTGATGTTAAAGAAGCTCAGTGAGATGCAAGACAAATCTGATAACCAATACACATGAATCAGAAAATCCATTCAGTACATAAATGAGAAATTTGTCAAAAAGATAGATGTATTTTTTTTAAAAAAAGAAATTCTGGAAGAAAAAAATATTGAAACACAAAATACATTTGAAAGCTTCAATAATAGACTAGCCCTTGAATATAGGTTTCTGAAATAATCCAGTCAGATAAAAATAAGGAAATAATAGTAAAAAGGCTTTGAGACATCTGGGAATACATGAAGCAATCTAACGTATGAATGATCAGTATTCTTGAGTGAGAACAAAGATCAAAATATTTTGAATATCTGTTTAAGAAAATAATTTATAAAGAATTCTCAAGTCTAGCAAGAGAGTTTGACTTTCAAATATAGGAGACATACCAATCCCCAGGCAAATACATTGTAAAAAGGGATTCATCACAGTGTATTATATTCAGAATGTCTAAAATCAAACTGAAAGAAATAATTTTAAAATTAGCAAGGTAGAAGTGTCTAGTCGCCTATAAAGTAAATGTCAACAGACTAACAACAGTGGACTTTTCAACAGAGAGCTCACTGGCCAGCAAATAATGGCAAGGAAGTTTCAAAGTGCTGAAAGAAAACTAATGTCAGCTAAGAATTTTATTTCCTGCCCAAATAAGTTTCATAAATAAAAGAGAATAAAACGTTTTTCCTAACATGCAAACACTAAGGGAATTTGTCACCACAAGACCAGTCCTACAGCAAATGCTCAAAGGGGTCTTAAGCATGGAAATAAAAGGTCAACATTCACTATCATGAAAATATCAAAAATATAAAATTCACAGGTCTTATAAAACAATCACACAAAGGAGAAAAAGAAAAGAATCAAATGGCAACAAAAAGGAATTTCATCAAACCATGAAGACAAGAAGATAAAAGCAAAGAAACAAACACTTTAAAAAACAACTTGAAAGCAATAAATAATATCACAGGAACAAAGCCTCACATATCATTATTAATCTTGAATGCAAATGGATTAAAAGTTTCATTTACAATATATGGATTTACAAAATGGATTTTAAAACATGACACAACCCTATGCAGCTTAAAAGAAACTTACATTTCCCATAAAGACACATATAGACTGAAAGTAAAGCAGTGTAAAAAGATATTCCACATAAAACGAGAGCCAAAAGTGAGGAGTAGCTATGCTTATATCAGATAAAACAGAATTTAAATCAAGAACAGTAACAAAAAAGACAAAGAAGGTGATTATATACTAATAAATGGATTGATTCAAAGTGAACATAACAATCCTAAATATATATGTACTTAAACTGGAGAATCCAAATTTACATAAACAAAACAAAGCAAAACAAAACAAAACACATTTTTAAACCCAAAGAAAGACAAAACACAGAAGAATGTTCCATCTGTAAAATAGCAGGGAACTTTAATACCCCTCTCATAGCACTAGACAGATCATCAAGAGTGAAAATTAACAAAGAAACATTGTATTTAGATTGGGATTTAGATAAAATGGACTTAACAGATATTTAAGTACATGGCATATTCTGCAAGATAGACCACACATTAGTTCACAAAACAAGTCTTAATGAATTTTAAAAAGTCAAAATCATATCAGGTATCTTCTCATACCACAGTGCAATAAAGTTAGAAATTCATACTAAGAGAAACTTCAGAAAGTATACACTTACTTGAGAATTAAACATCATGCTCCTGGACAATCACTGTGTTGATGAAGATATTAAAATAAAAATATATTTTTTTCAAAATAAGTGAAATTGAAAGCACAACATAGCAAAACCTGTGACATACAGCAAAAGCAATGTTAAGCAATAGTTTTATAGCATTAAATGCCTACATTAAAAAGTAGAAAGATTACAAATTAACAAAGTTTCACCTTGATAAGCTAGAGAAGAGAAGAATAAGCCAAACTCAAAGTTAGCAGAAGAAAATAAACAACAAAGATTAGAACAGAACTAAATGAAATAGAGACCAAAAATAAAAAATAAAAAAGATCAATAAATTGAAAAGGTTCTTCAATGATAAACAAAATCAACAGACTGCTAGCTAGATTAAGCAAGAAAAGAATGGAGATAGAAATAAACACAATAAATAAAACACAAGACATTACACTGATACCATGGAAATATAAAAGATTATTAGAGACTGTTATGTGCTATATGTTCACAAACTAGAAAACCTGCAGGAAATAGATAAATTCCTGGAAACCTACAACATCTCAAGACTGTACCAGGAAGAAATAGAACTCATGAACAAGTCAATATGAATGACATGATTGATTCAATAGTAAAAAATCTTCCAAGAAACACAAGCCCAGGACCAGCCACAGTTGAATTCTACCAAACGTGCATAGGAGTACTAATAGCAATCCCTAACTATTTCAAAAAATAGAGGAGGGAATTCTCCCTAATTCCCGATATGAGGCCAATATCATCCTGACACCAAAAACAGGCAGGGACACACAAACAAAGAAAACTACTTATCTGTATCACTGATGATTATACATATAAGAATTGTCACCAAAATATTAATACTAGCAAATGAAATCTATCAGCACATCAAAAAGATAATGCACCACGATCAAGCAGGATTTATCCCAGGGATGCAAGGATGGTTCAACATATACAAATCAATAAATGTGATACATCACATAAACAATTAAGAATATTAATCATACAACCATACCAACAGACACAGAAAGAGTCTTCAATAAAATTCAGGATCCTTTTATGATAAAAATCCTCCGCACACTAGGCATGGAAGGAACATACCTCAATAAGACAAGGATGCCCACTTCCACTATTCTTGTTCAACGTAGTACTGAAAGTTCTTACCAGAGCCATCAGGCAAGAGAAAAAAAAAAAAGATATTCAAATCAAAAAAGAGGAAGTTGAATTATCTCCGTTCACTGATAATATAATCTTATATATAGAAAACCTTAACGACTCCACCAAAAACTTCTTAGATTTGATAAATGCATTTGGGAAGTTTCAGGATACAAAATTAAAATATAGAAATTAGTAATATTTCCACACACTAATAATGATCTGTCTAAGGACAAAATGAAGAAGACAATCCCATTTTCAAAAGGTATAAAAAACAAAATACCTAGGAATATACTTAACCAAGAAGGTGAAAGATCTTTAGGAGGAAAACTACAAAACACTGATAAAAAAAAATTATAAATAACACAAACATCTGAAAAACCATCCTATGCTAGTGGACCAAAGAAATTAATATTGTTAAAATGACCTTACTGCTCAAAGAAATGTACATGTTCAATGCAACCCATGTCTTACCAAAATACCAATGTTATTTTTCAAAGAATTTTAAAAAGTCCTGAAGTTTGAACCATAAAGGAGCCCAAATAGCCAAAGCAGTCCTAAGCAAGAATAGCAAAGATGGGGGCATCATGTTGCCTGACTTCAAGTTATACTATAAAGCTATAGTAAACAAAAAAACATGGTACTGGTGTAAAAACAGACACATAGATAAATGAAACACAATAAAGAATACAGATATAAAACCACATACTTAAAGCCAACTGACCTCTGACAAAATTGACAAGAACATACACTGGAGAAAGGACATCCCTTCCAATAAATGGTACTGGGAATACTGGATCATCTTATGCAGGATAATGAAACTATGATAGACCCCTTTCTTTCATCATATGCAAAAATCAACTCAAGATGGATTAAAGACCTGAATGTAAGACCTGCAACTCTTCCATTGGCCTATATCTCTGTTTTGGTACCAGTATCATGCTGTTTTGATTACTGTAGCCTTGTGGTATAGTTTGAAGTCAGGTAGCGTGATGCCTCCAGCTTTGTTCTTTTTGCTTAGAATTGACTTGGCTATATGGGCTCTCTTTTGGTTCTATATGAAGTTTAAGTTGACTTTTTTCCAATTCAGTGAAAAAAGTCAATGATAGCTTGATGGGGATAGAATTGAATCAATAAATTACTTTTGGCAGTATGGCCATTTTCACAATATTGATTCTTCCTAACCATGAACATGGAATGTTTCTCCAACTGTTTGTGTCCTCTCTTACTTCCTTGAGCAGTAGTTTGCAGCTCTCTTTGAAGAGGTCCTTCATATCCCCTGTTAGTTGTATTCCTAGGTATTTTATTCTCTTTGTATCAATTGTAAATGGGAGTTCACTCATGATTTGGCTCTTTGCTTGTCTGTTATCGGTGTATAGAAATGCTTGTGATTTTTGCACATTGATTTTGTATCCTGAGACTTTGCTGAAGTTGCTTATTAGCTTAAGGAGATTTTGGGCTGAGACAATGGGTTTTTCTAAATATACAATCATGTCATCTGAAAATAGAGACAATTTTACTTTCTCTTTTCCTAACTGAATACCCCTTATTTCCTTTTCTTGCCTGATTGCCCTGGCCAGAATTTCCAATACTATACTGTATAGGAGTGGTGAGAGAGGATATCCTCGTATTGTGCCAGTTTTTTTTTGTTTTGTTTTGTTTTTCTCTCTTTTTTGAGACAGTCTCACCCTGTCGCCAGGTACCAGGCTGGAGTGCAGTGGCACAATCTCGGCTCACTGCAACCTCCACCTCCCAGGTTCAAGCAATTCTCCTGTCTCAGCCTCCCAAGTAGCTGGGACTACAGGCACATGCCACCCCACCCAGCTATTTTTTGTATTTTTAGTAGAGATGGGGTTTCACCATGTTGGCCAGGATGGTCTCGATCTCTTGACCTCGTGATCCGCCTGCCTCAGCTTCCCAAAGTGCTGTGATTACAGGTGTAAGCCACTGCACCCGGCCCTCGTGCCAGCTTTAAAAGGGAATGCTTCCAGTTTTCGCACATTCAGCATGATGTTGGCTGTGGGTTTGTCATAAATAACTTTTATCATTTTGAGATATGTTCCATTGATACCTAGTTTTTTGAGAGTTTTTAGCATAAAGGGCTGTTGAATTTTGTCGAAGAACTTCTCTGCATGTATAATAGATAATAATAGATAATCATGAGGTTTTTGTCTTTGATTCTGTTTATGCGATGAAGTACGTTTATAGATTTGCAGATGTTGAACCAGCCTTGCATCCCAGGGATGAAGCCAACTTGATCATGATGGATAAGCTTTTTGATGTGCTATTGGATTCAGTTTGCTAGGGAGGTAGGGAAGGGATAACAGTGGGTGGAGGGATTGGGGAGGGATAACATTAGGAGAAATACCTAATGTAGATGATGGGGGGATGGATGCCTCAAACCACCATGGCATGTGTATACCTATGTAACAAACCTGAACGATCTGCACATGTACCCCAGAACTTAAAGTATATTAAATAAAATAAAATGAAAAAAAGACCTGTAACTATGAAAATAATAAAATGAAATCTAGGAAAAACTCGGCTAGACATTAGTCTAGGCAAAGAATTTATAACGAAGACCTCAAAAGTACAGGCAACTAAAACAAAATAGACAAGTGAACTTAGTTAAAATAAAAATCTTCACAGAAAAAGAAATAATTAACAAAGTGAGTAGAAAACTTGAAGAATGGGAGAAAATGTTTGCCAGCAATGGAATTGACAGTAGACTAATATCTAGAATTTACAAGGAACTCAAACCACTCAATTATTAAATAATTTCATTATGTAGTGAGCTAAGGACATGAACAGATATTTTTGAAATGAAAAAAAATAGTCAACAAGCATATCAAAAAATGTTCAACATCACTTGTCATCAGAGAAATGCAAATTACAACTATTAGGCTGGTGCAAAAGTATGTTTTTTGTCATTCTTTTTAATGACAAGGAGATACTTTAATACAAGGAGATATTATCTTACATCAATCAGAATGGCTATTAATAAATAACCAAAAAATTACACATATTGAGGATGCAGGAAAAAAAAAAACAGAAGTCTTGTACTTTTTTGGTGAGAATGTAAATTAGTACAATCTCTATGAAAAACAGTTTGGAGATTTCTCAAAGAACTAAAAATATGATTCAGCAATTTCACTGCTGGATATGTATCCAAAAGAAATCATGATATCAAAAAGATACCTCCACTCACATGTTTATCACAGCACAATTCACAATAGCAAATATATGGAATCAACCTAAGTGTCCATCAATAGTTGATTAAAGAAAATATATACATGAACAATGTAATATTACTCAGCAATAAAAATGAAATCATGTGTTTGCAGCAACATGGATGGAACTGGGAGTCATTGTCTTAAGTGAAACAACTCATGCACAAAAAGATAAGCACTGCATATTCTTCCTTGTAAGTGGATCTAAATGATGTGGACAAATGAGAGTGTGGAATGATGGAACATGGAAACTTGGAGGGGTGAGAGGGTTGGGAGAGAGGCGAATGAAGGGAGGTGACTTGGTTGGTACAATGTGTGTTGCTCCAGTGGTACGTGTACTGAAAGTCCTGATTTCACCATGATGCAATATAACAATTCAGCAAAATTGCACTTGTACTCCATCAATATATACAAATAAAAGCGTGTAAAGATATTGAAGAATAAAGGGCTTTGGGACCAAAATAAAAAGAGAAGCTATAAACCAGGTAAGGATATCTGCAATCAAATAAACAACAACAAAGTAGTATCAAAGATGTAAAAAGACTTCCTACAAATAAGGAAATGGCAAACAATCAAATATGAAAATGATGAAGGTAAGTGAATAAGTCCTTCACACTATAGAAAAGCTATACTGTCAATAAATAGCCAAGATAATAAAAATCAATTCACAATTAAAAATAAATGTACCCCATATTATTAGGAAAAATGAGATCTGACAATACCAAGGATAAGCAGATAGCTACCATTGGGTTCATTTAAATGCTGCTGATGTGGTGGAATGATCACAAACACTTTAGAAAATACTTTGGTAGTATAGCATACAGCTATACACTCTACAACCTAGCAATTCCAAGAAAAGGGGTATAACTAGGACAAATTCCTGCACCTTTTGCCTATGTTCATGAAATGTTCACGTCATTTCTAGGTTGTAATAGTAAAAAACAGAAAATAACCAAAATGTCACAAAAATTATTTTTATAAAAATATGGGCAAAAATAAAGAAGAAGATATAATAATGTCAACTTCAGTATTTTTCCTATGTGTAAATGCAATTTAATGGGATAAAACTATACATATAGTTTTGTATCCTGTTCTTTTGAGCTTATATATGGGCTGATTTTTTTAAGGATGAGAAAATACTGAAAGTATGAGAAACTGTACTGGTCAAGAAAAGCCTAAAGCAATATAATGAATAAATGTAATGTGGTATACTGGCTAGGATTCTGGGAAAAAGTGCATTAAGTAAAAGGAACTTTGATAAATCATGAACTCTAGTTAATAACAATGTATCAATTCTGGCTCATTAATGTGTCAAATATACCAGACTAATTCCAGTTGTTAATAATAGAGGCTATTGAGTACTGGATCTGTGGGAAAATCTCTATATTATATTTTAAATTTTAAATAAATCTATAGATCTTCTATAATCAAACTTTTATGAGAATAAAGACAACTGTAAACAATATTTGTGGGATGAAACGCCACAGAGTAGAGAACCTGGATGCAGAAACACAGCCACATAAATATGGTCACTTAGTTTATCTGATGACATTCAGAGCACTGGGGAAAGGCTTGTCATTAGTAAATGACATTGCATTGATTGCCTTACTTACAATCCCCAAAGTCATCTTGACCTCTATGCTATATACAAAAAAAATTTATTCCAGTGATATAGTAAATATAAGTATGTAAATTAAAATAATATTCCTTTTATAAGATATAAAATGGGCCGGGCGCGGTGGGTCACGCCTGTAATCCCAGCACTTTGGGAGGCCGAGGAGGGTGGATCACGAGGTCAAGAGATCGAGACCATCCTGGTCAACATGATGAAACCCCTTCTCTACTAAAAATACAAAAAATCAGCTGGGCATGGTGGCGCATGCCTGTAATCCCAGCTACTCGGGAGGCTGAGGCAGGAGAGTTGCCTGAACCCAGGAGGCGGAGGTTGCGGTGAGCCGAGATCGCGCCATTGCACTCCAGCCTGGGTAATCAGAGCGAAACTCCGTCTCAAAAAAAAAAAAAAAAAAAAAAAGATATAAAATGATATACATCTTATAAAAGCTATATTATTTTAATTTATAAGTTAATATAGGATACCTAAGAAGAGGAAAAAATCTCTTACATAGAAAACAAAAGGTGGAAATCATAAAGGAAAAGATTGACTGTGGAATGCATTTAGATTAACAACTTTGTTTATCAAAACTTGCCATGAAAAGTGTAAAAGGACAAGTCAGAGTAGCAGAATATATTTGCACTCTATATAATGAGCAAGCTTCTCAAATCTAGCATATTTAAACAACTCCTAGAAATCAGTAAGAGAAATTCATACAACTCAATAGAAAAGTGAGCCCAAGGCATAAGATCACATTTCAGAAAAGAGAATATCTGAATGGACAAGAAGGAAATAGAAAGGTGCTTAACCTCTTCAGTCATCCAGGAAATGCAAATTCAAAACACTGTGAGGTACCACATACATAAACCAGAATGGCTAAAATTAGAGACTAATAATGCCAACTATTGGCAAAGAATGTGGACCAACTGGGACTTTCACACATTGCTGGTGGGAATATAAATTGGTACAACCTCTTTGGGACACTGGAAATATTTACTGATACTGAGCATATACATTAAGTCATCCAGTATTTCTACTTCTGAGTTACATACCCAACAGAATTGTGTGTGTGTGTGTGTGTGTCCAAGACACGTACAATAATTCTTATAGAGCATTACTCAGAAGAACCCCAAATGGAAAACCATGCACATGTCCAGAACAGCATAATACATACATTGTAGTACATTTGTAACCTTTAGGAATGGCATGCAGCTACTGACAGCATGGGTGAAAATCACAAACTATGTTGAAGGAAAAACAGCCAGCCACAAAGAATATCCACTGTAAATTCTTATTTGCATAAGCTTTAAAAACAGGCAAAATTCATCTATGGTGTTTGAAGTCAGAATAGTGGTTGCTTGGGGTCGGAATGGTCTATAGTGACAATGAGGTCCCTAAGGAGGATTCTGGGGCATTAATATTGTTTTAGCTCCTTATCTGCTCATCGGTTACACAGATAAGAAATTCCTGAAATTTCACTGAGCTCCACTCTTCTGATTTGTGGATGTTTCTTTGTGTATCATGTTTTGTTTTTAAAGTTTATTAAAAATAAGTTTTAAAACTCCTCTAATTTTCACCGTCCCAGTTGTAATGCAATTAACACTCATGACATGCTGTGAAAGCCCTACGTGCTCTGCTCACTGCCTCTCACATGGTGTCTTTTTTGCCAATGTGTTTCTGAATGCCCTAAAGCCCCCTTCCCATCTCATTCTTAGCCCACCACTCTGGAAACCCTCACTATGATGCCTTCATCGTTACAGTACTTAGCACTGACTGAAAACATGTTGCATGTTTATTTGCTCATGGGCTGTATTCCTCTACATAACGTAGGTTATGTGAGAGCCATGCCTCCATCCTCCTGATTCTGCCTAGTGGACGTTCCTGGACCGTGGGTAGCGAGGAAGCAATGCATTTAAATGCACGGAGACTGAAAGTCACTGGAACACAGAGGAGCCAGGAACCAGTGCCAATCAGGCAACATGGAGATAGCTTCACAGATGACGAGGCAAGTGAGCCAGGCCTTGAGGGCTGAGTAAAATTTTGTCATTAGGAAAGTTCCAGAAGGGCAACACTCAGGTGAGAATCAGATGCAAAAAAGCTGGCACCTGTGTAGAGAAGGGAACTCCCAACCTGTGTGAAGCTGGTTCCTTCACAAGAGGTTATGATAGAGACCTGAGCTTGGACATTCTTAGCTCAGAGAGGGTATATTAATGGATATTCCTCCTAGGGTCAAATATTTACGCAGATAATCATGCACATGAATGGAAAACTGTCAAAGTGTGATTTTAAAGCTGTGGCTTTTTTAACTGTTAAGGAAGATAAATCTAAAATCTCTACTAAAAACTCAAAAACACTTGAAAGAGACCCTGAAAATCTTTCTCATTTGATTCATTTTATGACAAAATGAAGAAGAGAGCCCTCCAATCCCACAGCTTCTTTCTCACCCCAGAGACACAAGGATGGTTGTCTCATTTTCTGTGCCTTTAAGCACCCTACCATTTCTCTCTAGTTCTTGATGTTTGTGAGAAGACAGCTTTAAGGCATTTATAAATAAATCTCGGTAGTTTAGGAAGTAGCCTACTTTTTTATTTGAGAAAGTAGCGCTGGCTGGTTCTGTTTAATGTTCACATGCACTTTTAGAGTAAAGTCATAAAAATATTACAATTTTCTGTGCTTTAGAAGTCCTGAGAAAATCTAAAGATATTTAAAATCCATGACTCAAATATGTCTATATAAGTTTCCAAGTGTGAGTAACACATTAAAAGGACCCAAGGGTAAATATATCTAGAGTCTTATAATTCTAGGTCAGCACTGTTGATCTAGAATTATAAGACTCTAGATATATTTTATGTCCCTTGTTAGTTTCAGCATGTAAAAAAATCTATATGAATTATATGCTTTGATAAAATAATGCTAATTTCCATTCTATTAATAAATAATAACTTGTACTTTTTAAAAAGTAATGTCCTGTAATCGGCCTTGATTTCTTTGGAAATCCATTAAAAGAAATACAGACACCAGATTTTTACTAATTCCATTCTACTGATCTGTGTGAGGAGAATACCTTAAACATTGCAGGAAGCTGGCCATTTGAGTAGAACTATGAAAACTTCCTTCTGCCCCAAGTATCTTTCCTTGGCCAGATTATATTACAGAATACAGTTTAGTTGGCATCACAGTACTTCCTAAATAAATTTATTGCACAGCCTGTAGAATAATAGACCACTAAGCATATCACTTTCTGTGATTTCTTGATGAATCATATTTTGACAATCTACTTTTGATCTCTAGTTTGATCAACAGAAAACAGAAACAGAGGCCAGAAGCATGGGAATCATTAAAGACTAAGCAGAGGCCACTTTGACCTGATATCTGGCTATATTTTACCAAGATAAGGATTTTCTTTAAAGCTGAATAAAGGTTATAAACCTGATCAAGAAACAGTGAAATAATTCCCCAAGGTTTCATATACATGTATGACATAGTCAATGAATCATCACTTTTTTATTTACACTAATATAGCTGCACTCTTTAAAAGATCAATGTAATGAAATTATGTATATTCTCTACACACACATGCACACACACACATAAACACACACATATACACACACACAAACATGCATACAGTCTAGATACAGTGGCTCATGCCTGTAATTCCAAAACATGCAGGCAGATTGTTTTACTTCAGGAGTTCAAGGCCAGCCTAGGAAACATGGCAAAAATCCAGCTCTACAAAAGATTAAAAAATTAGCCAGGCATGGTGGCACATGCTTGTGGTCCCAGGTACTCAGGAGGCTGAGGTTGGAGAATCACCAGAGCCTGAGGAGGTCAAGAGGTCAAGGCTGTAGTGAGCCGTGATCATGCACTCCAGCCTTGAGTGACAGAACAAGACCCTGTCTCAAATATGCATATATATATATATATATATATATGTATATATATTCACATATATACATAGGTACATACATATACATGCATTTATAGGTATAAATTATATAGAATAATACATGTCCAATCACATGCACGTGTATTAGAATTAATCTATCTCAAGACATTCCTAGGCAGAACTATGCAGAGGTGTAGCCCGAGGAGTCACGTGACTTCTCACATTTGGATTGGGGCTGAGATCCCCTCATGGAGAAGGACTGAGCCTTTAGAGGAAGTCACGTGCCACCTCCGCCCAAAAGAAGGGCTGTGTTTGTCACAGAGTAATCATCCACAGACTGGGCAAATTGCTAGTCACGGCATGTTCCAGTGTAAATGTCTCCAGTACAAATCCAAGAAGCAATTGCAGTAAAACAGGACTGTCTAAAAGCGGTTCAAATGGATAAAACTATGGAGCTAGAATAGAGGTAAAATCTGTAAAATTATAAAATATTCCCACTTTTTATTTGTAAGAAACATTTGCTAGGGTCCTACTATACATAAGGCATGGTGTTAAGTGCTGGATATAGAAAAATTAGTGGTAGAAAACCATAGCAAGTACCTAGAGGACGTCTCCCCCAACAATGTTTTATGTTGTATTTCGAGAAGAGACCAGATGGTCATGCCTAAAATCACATCTTTTGAACTCCGGCGTCTTTCCACAACTTTGTACAAACCAGCTTGGCTGCATGAAATAAGAAAATGCTTCCTTTAGATATCAAAATGTAGATGACAAGGTAACATGCAGATATTGCTATTTTAGCTGGAAACTTAGCTTACCACTTACTGGATTTCCAAGGGTATGTCTCACTTAAAAGTAAAATATATTTTGCAAAAATGAGACATTAGTTTCACTCACTGAAGACACTCACCACTTCCATTGGTAAAGGAACCATGTCTCCAAGCTAAGTGATATGCATGTGTCCTAAACTGATTATTGAAACAACCCTATTAATACAAGTCTATGCAATTTTAGCACCATTTCTATACAGTATGGTGGTGACAGTGCTTCTAGTTAAACAATTTGGTTTAATAGCCTAGGAATAAGGATAGTCCTGCATGTATAAAAATATGCTTAGAGAAGTTATACATAAATACACTGACCCCAAATCACTGCATCAATGCACAGTTATTGAACACCTGTTATGTGACAGACGCTTTGTTAGATATTGGGCTCAGACATCTCTGTCCTCATAAAACGTAGGTGCTAGCAGGGGAGAGAAATATTAAGCAAAATATTCCACAATTTCATTACCATAGTAAAATATGCAAGAAAGGGAAGAACAAGCAGAGGCAGAATTGTGAGGTGGCAGGTTTTTCTTGAGGAAATGAATCTCAGGCTAGCATGAAGATGGGTAGGAAAGGGGTTTGTTAGGTTAGAAAGCATGCAAGAGTAGAGAGTGTGACAAGTGGGAGGCTGGCCAGGTAGGCAAGAGTCAGGCCAGACAGCCCTGTCTACAACACGAGAAGGGTCTTTAGGAAGATGGGTGTGGTCCGTTGTGACAGCACATTCCCAAGGCCACTAAGGATCAGAATTCAGCCAGCACTGATTCCACCTCACATGCTATTCCCAGAGCCCCAACCTTCCAAAGAAGTGTCATATGCTTTCATCTTTTGTAATATCTCTGGTTTTCTGCTTAAAGGTGCCCTCTTCATAGCAACTTTTTGTTTGATTGTTTTGAGACAGAGTCTCACTCTGTTGCTCAGGCTGGAGTGCAGTGGCATGATCACAGTTCATTCCAGCCTCTGCCTGCTGAGTACCTGGGATCACAGGCATGTGTGATTTCGGCTCACTGCAATCTCCACCTCTCGGGTTCAAGTGATGGTCTTGCTTCAGCCTCCTGAGTAGCTGGAATAATAGGCATCTGCCACATCTGGCTAATTTTTGTGTTTTTAGTAGAGACGCAGTTTCATTATGTTGACCAGGCTGGTCTCAAACTCCTGACCTCAGGTGATTCACTCACCTCAGCCTCCCAAAGTGCTGGGAATGCAGGTGTGAACCATCGTCCCTGGCCTCTTCATAGTAATTTAGTATGATGAGGTAAAAGATGGAACTAATTTATCATAAGATAAATTTTTAAATTGTATGGTCATCTTTCTCTTCTCCTTCATAATCAAGGGAAAGTTACTAGAATAATGTCATCTACAGGATAATGATACATATATTTATTTTAGGAGAAGGCATAAAATATATTACTTCAGAAGATTTTATGTGAATTATGTCTTAAGAAATGCAAGAAATCCTAAAAATTTAATGTGGAAGAGTTTCTTTTTGGTAAAAATCACTTTCTCAATGACACCCTATGACACATAATTCTGTTTATAATGTACAAAATGAGATACAGAGATGTAACGAAAGTCACAGTTTATGATGATTACAACATCCTCAGTGATAGGAACAGGAGCCCTGTAGGGGAAGATTCTGGAGAGTCACATGCATCAGTTGGACGGGCCTATCTGGAAGGACCTTAAAGGTGCACCTAACTCAGGAAAAGCCTGAGTTGTGGTCATGTTTCTGGCCTGGCCCTTGAGACCCCTGGGTCTGTCTCTGGGCAAAGGCAGCAATGCCGTGTGGTCCAGTGACTGCAACAGCCACAGTGCTCTCCCATGGACACTGCCATTTGATTCCCTTGGGGGCTTCCCTGTAGACAGACTGGAGGCCTCAGGGGATGGAGTTCCCGCCCAGGAGATGGAGCACCCTTGCAGGAGGCAGAGCACCCTCACAGGGGATGGAGCACCCTCGCAGGGGTCAGAGCACCCTAGCAGTGTATGGAGCGCCCTTGCAGGAGATGGACCACCCTCATAAACATGGAGTACCCCCACAGGGGACAGAGCTCCCTTGCAGGGGATGGAGCACCCTCACAGGGGGTGGAGCGCCCTCACAAAGGGATGGAGCACCCTCACAAAGAGATGAAGCATCCTCACAGAGGATGGAGCACACTTGCAGGGCAGAGAGCACCTGGAAGGTGATGGAGTGTCTTCACAGGGGGTGGAGAAATCTCGCAGGACACAGAGCACCCTTGCAGTGGATGGTGCACCCTCACAGGGGATGGAGCACCCTCACAAGAGATGAAGCATCCTCGAAGGGATGGAGCATTCTTGCAGAGGATGGAGTGCCCTCACAGGAGAGAACCCAGAGTCAAGGCATGAAGAAGCCAAAGACCAGATGAAAGGTCAGGGAGGACTGAGGGATAAGCAGAGAGATCTGGAGAAGGAAGACATGTGGATTCCCCTCGAGTGTGTTCGAGAAGAACAAGAGTCATCCCCCTCATAGCAACATCAAAGGCCTGAGCAACACACCCACATTGCCTGCCGGGCCTGTCCACCCTACTCACAGACCAGGTCCTGTTACATGCTTCTTTTCATATGCCAAGCCCCATTATTTGTAAAGACTTGAGTATGTCTTTGTATTTCTAAGCTAAGCCAGACAATGTAATCCAGATTTAACTGTCAAAATCATCACAAAAAATAAAGCCTAAGAATGGGGAAATGAGTCTCACATTTCATCCAATATGTAGAATGGTCTTAAAAGAAAACAGCCATTATAATGTAACTAAAGTAAACGCACCTGTCTAATAGCTTGCTTCTGGACAGGAGAGATGATCACAAATAACAAATTTCCATGTGCTTTGCTAATTTTGAGGAATGGCAACAGAGCTGGCAGTGTGAAATGAGGCAGATGTCAGAGAGTGGTAAGAACCATAGCATGTGGGATTTAAAACTGACCCTGGTTAGACACTGGTATTAAAGAAATAACTCAGGAATAAATAGGGAGATGTATGCACAGTAATGCATACCCTAATGTGATAAATACAGTAACCCACACTGGAAATGAAGAACTAAAATAGCTGTAATAAAAATAGTTAGCACCCACAAGCTATGAGGTCAGTTAGATACTTTCTAAGCACATTAAAGGCATGATGCATCTTGTTCTCATATCCACTCTGTAGCATAAATATTATCATTATTTCTATTTTATAGATTAAAACTGAGGCAAAAAATGTTTAACTAGTTACTTGAAGTCCACAGCTATATTAACCAGGTTTCTCCAGAAAAACAGAACAGATGATAGATAGGTAGATAGATAGATAGGTAGATAGATAGATGATAGATATGTTTCTGTGTGTTTGTGTGTATAAAGAGAAAAGAAAGAGAGACAGAGACAAAGTTAAAGGCAGAGACAGAAAGTCAGTGAGACACATACAGAAAGATTTATTTTAAGAAATTGGCTCCCATGATTGTGGGCGCTGGCCAGTCCAAAATCTGCAGAGCAGACCCACAGGCTGAGCCCCCAAGGCAGTTAGACAGACAGTATTTTTCTCCTAAGGCCTTCAACTCATTGGCTGAAGCTCACCAACCTTAAAAAGGGCCATCTGCTTTACTCACAGCCTACTGATTATAAATGTTAACTGCATCTAAGACATACCTTCACATCAACATTTAGTCTGGAGTTTTACCAAATAACTGGACACCATAGTCTAGCCAAGTTGACACATATTAAATATAACCATCACAACAGCAACCAAATGCTGACTTCAGAATATAAGCCAGTAGACTGCAGAGGCTGTGAGCTGTCACCACATGGCCCTGCCTCTTGGAGCATGCGTTAGCAGGGCAGCTTGCTGAGTTTAGCTGATCCCAAGTAAGCAATGCTTTGCCACCTCACAGAATTATGCATAATATTTAACTACATGGAAAAAAAAAAACTTTAAGAAAAATGTTAAGTAAAAATGCTGGGCATAAAATTGTTTTTTAAAATCTCAGCTTATTAATCCATCTGTAAATTATAAAAATTCTAGGCCAGGTGTGGTGGCTCAGGGCTATAATCCCAGCACTTTGGAAGGCTGAGGCAGTATGATCATTTGAGCCCAGGAGTTTAAGACAGCCTGGGTAATGCAGTGAAAACCTTTCTCTACAGAAAATACAAAAATTAGCTAGGCATGGTGGCATGCACCTGTAGTTTCAGCTACTTGGGAGGTTGAGGTGGAAAGACAGCCTGAGATGTCAAGGCTGCAGTGATCCAAGGTCATGCGGCTGCATTCCAGCCTGGGCACCAGAGCAAGACCCTGTCTCAAATAAAGTATATATATGTATATATATATATATTAGAAGAAACTACTTAATATACAGGTTGAGTATTTCGTATCCAAAATCCCTGGGACCAGATGTACAGTTCAGATTTTTTCAGGGTTGTGAATATTTGCATCATAGGAGTTAAGCATCCCAAATATGAACATCTGAAATCTGAAATCCTTCAATGAGCAGCATCTCTTTTAAGTGTTGTATTCAGGCTCAAAAAGTGTTGGGTTTTAGAGCACTTCAGATTTTGGCTTTTCAGCTCTATTTGTGTGAACAGTGATTACATAGCTATAAAATGTTGAGATTACATATTCTGATTTTATTTTCCCAATTCTATTTGCAAATATATATGACTTCTATTATTGAACTATACACATACATGAGTTATGCATGCATAGACACATATAGACTTACATTCACATGCCAAGAGGGCTTTTTCTTGTTACTTGGGGTTTTAAACTTTTATTTTGAGGTAGAGTACGGTGGCTCAGGTCTGTAATCCCAGCACTTTGGGAGGCCAAGGCAGGTGGGGAGTTCAAGACAAGCCCAACCAGCATGAGGAAACATGTTATCTACTAAAAATATAAAAATTAGCCAGGCATGGTGGCACATGCCTGTAATTCCAGCTACTTGGGAGGCTGAGGCAAGAGAATCGCTCGAACGTGGGAGACAGAGGTTGCAATGAGCCAAGATCTCACCACTGCATTCCAGCCTGGGTGACAAGTCAAAAAAAAAACAAAACAAAAACAAAAACAAACAAACAAACAAACAAAAAAACACCACCACAAACTTTTATTTTGATACAGTTTCAAAGTTACAGAAAAGGTACAAGAATAGAATAAGAAACTCCTAAACATCCTTTATGCATATTCACCAAAATTTGATACTTGTTTTAGTTTACATCTCTTTCATTATAGATATATATTTTATGTATGTATACACACGTAAACACATGTACACACATACAGATGCATATGTGTATATATACATATATATATATATACATAGTTACACGTATGTATATTTCTGAACCATTTGAGAGTCACTTTATCCATTCTCACCCTGTATCTCTAATTGCCTCTAATAACGCAGTATTTTCTAACAAGGTATTCATTTTCATTTATAATCACAAATTTTATCATAAAAACCAGGAATTTAATATTTATTCAATAATAGAGTACAATTCAGTGTGTCTTTAAATGTTATCAATTTTCCTAGCAATGCCCTTTTAACATCTTTTTCCTGGTCCAGGATTCACTGGCTGTTCCTCCTTATTTCCTCCTTAATCTAGAGCCACTCCTGGCAGAGGCGTTTTCAGGTAAACACAGCAGCACATGTGTATTATGAGGACCTTCCAAGTGACCACTTGGAAAGGAAGTCATACCTGTGTCCTAATGGTGCTGCTTTGTATTTTTAAGTTTCTGGATTATTTCTCTGAAATTATCAGTTGCAGTCATCTTTTTTTTATTTTATTTTTATTTTTATTTATTTATTTTTTTTTGAGACAGAGTTTCACTCATGTTACCCAGGCTGGAGTGCAATGGCGTGATCTCCGCTCACCGCAACCTCCACCTCCTGGGTTCAGGCAATTCTCCTGCCTCAGCCTCCTGAGTAGCTGGGATTACAGGCACACACCACCATGTCCAGCTAATTTTTTGTATTTTTAGTAGAGACAGGGTTTCACCATGTTGACCACGATGGTCTCGATCTCTTGACCTCGTGATCCACCTGCCTCGGCCTCCCACAGTGCTGGGATTACAGGCTTGAGCCACCACGCCCGGCCAACAGTCATCTTATTAGCTACATATGATGACCCTTTTTCATTGCTTTTAAAACTCAGCCTCATTTTCTTCAGCTGTCTGTCATCATAAACCTTTTCAGTAGACTTTGCTTGAAGACTATTTCCAGAAATTACGACCACACTTAATGGTGAAAATAATTTTAATATGTGACCTCCTTAAAAAGCAAAAATCACGCATTCTAATTAGATGTACAGAAGAGGAGAAAACTATTTCCCAAATTAGACCAGAACTACCTTCCTCGGATACAGTTCTGGAGGTGATTCCTTCGTGTACTGAGCTATGACCTCTGCAATTGTATTTTTAACAGTCTTATGTAAATCTCTACAGACGTGATTACGGGAAATGTAACAACCAAAGTATAGAAAATCAAGAATTACCAGAAAAATCATCTTAAAAAATTCTTTTAATTTCAAATAATATTCAAAGTGTTAGTAACTTTAGCTAAAATTTTCCAGTAATCCACAAATCACACTTCTTTTCTTCTTAACTTTTAGAGATTATTTTGCTGTCTTTGTTTCTTTTGCTTTATCTCCTTATTTATTGTCAACTAATGTTCTCTTCTGTGAAGTGTATGAAGATCTGTAAGATAACAAAATGTTTTTGACCAAAGTATCCTATATACATATTATTAAATTAATTACATTACAAGAGACAACTGTTTTTGCAGTTGGGTCACTGAGTCATCTGCACAGGGTACTCTTGGCTGGTTGCTAGCATTGTTCTGAAGGACCCCCCCGGTATACAATATCTAGAATCTGTCTTGAGACATGAGGATTTTTAAATAGCTGGACACATCTACAGCCCATTATACAAATAAAGTCTATGATGTTGGAGCAGCAATTTCCTGTGACTTTACCAGGGAATACTTGCTCCTATACTCTGTGTGCCATGTAGGTTAGAATCTTACTAATTTTCCAGACACAGAAAAAATAATTTAAGCCATGTGTTTGACAAATGTTTTCCAGATTCATAATCCTAGACCCGAGTCTCTGTTTTATCGCTTCTGCAGACTGTCCAGGGGCCATAACAGGTGATGGAAAAACATGTGAAAAATATAACGAATGCGTGGCAAATCCAAGGAGGTAAAGAACTGCCAGCACTCGGCATGGCGCAGCTGCCATTTGTTTTCTCTCTGTCAAGTTAGTGGTTCTGGAAGTCATTTCAAAACAAGAAACGTTTTGGCATGCTGCAAATAAATTCGCTTTTATCTACTGCTCTGGTTATTCACGGTCTAGGATTCCTTTCAGTGACAGTACATCATCTTTTCTAGATTGAATCAATCCAGCGTGATCTAGAAGGTGTTCTTTCTTCTTCATGCTCATCTGTTATTCTGATGAGGGCAGCAGAAGGTCCTGTGGTTTGGCCAGCAGAGGGCAGCGCTTACAGTGTGGCTGGAGGGCGGACTTGCCCCTCTTCCTTTTTCTCCTCCCTTCTTTTTATCCCTAGTCTCTTCCTTATTTTAGCTCTTACTTCCCCTCTCCCTTTTTATCTTTTCTCTATTACTGTAGATAGATCTGGTACATGTCAAGTGATTATTTGAGAATTGTGATTATAAATTTTAAGCAAGGTCAATTAAAATGGTTTTGAAAGTTTTCTTCAATAACGTTCAGATGTTTGGTGTAAGAAGATAATTAAGCAGGCTCTGCATTGGAAGGTGGATACAATAATCAAAGAAGGGAGTAAGGGAGTTAAAAATGCTTTCGCAGTAGTTTATGTCCAAACCATGAGCTCTCAATCTAGGGCACAGTGCCAATGTAAAGAAGGCAAAATGAGAGGATGAGTGGTTTGGAGACTGATGAATAACTGGAGAAACCCAGCTGGAAGAGTGGGAAATAAGTGAGAATGCAGGATCCTTCTCTTTGTGATATTTGTTAAGTTCGGGGATACATGTGCAGGTTTGTTACGTAGATAAACGTGCGCCATCTTGGCTTGCTGCACAGATGGTCTCATCACCTAGGTATTAAGCCCAGCATCCATTAGCTGTTCTTTCTGATGTTCTACCTCCTCCCCTGTCTACCCTCCAACAGGCCCCAGTGTATATTGTCCCCCAGCATGCGTCTATGTGTTCTCATCGAGAATGCAGGATTCTTCAAGTGAACATTTCAGAAATGGCCCAGCTACTGGCCACTCTCAGCTCTACTGAAAGTGGGTTGCTGAGGTTGAATACAGGTTGACTATGAGAAGAACAAGAGCCACAGAAGCTCTGGTGTTGAGTGACTCCTCACATAAGTACAGCAGTCACCAAGTTATTGATTTTGTCTGTGTCCCATATGGTTGCAGAGTTTGTCCATTTCATACAGCTGCCAGGACTTCCCAGTTGTCAAGTCCTACACTTGCAGTGAGGGTGCTCCCTACCCACAGGAAGAAGCTCCATCTTCTAAACCTCCTGATCATAGAGGTGAATGTTCTTATTTGCACAGATGTGATATATGGGCTAGTAGTTTTGTTTGTTTATTTGATCATGTTTCAGTTTTATACACTTGTCTTTTGCACAAATTTTCAATAGAACAATATGTGTAAAATCAGAAAGATGCCTAAATTAATGTATGCCCATCCAGTCATAAAGTTGTGTATCTCACGTTAGCAAATCAATTTCATGATTGCAATGCTGTTTTTAGTCTGTTGTACTTAGATACACCTTGCCATTTTTTAATCATTTTTTGAAAGACTTTATTTTTAGAGCAGTTTTAGTTAGCCTCATAGTAAAATTGAGCAGGAAGTACAGAGAGTTTCCATATGCTCTGATGTGGTTTGGCTGTGTACGTACTCAAATCTTATCTTGAACCATAGCTCCCACAATTCTCACGTGCCATGGGAGGGACCCAGTGGGAGGTAATTCAATCATGGGGGTAGGTGTTTCCCAGGCTGTTCTCATGGCAGTGAGTAAGTCTCATGAGATCTGATGGTTTATAAACAGGAGTTTCCCTGCACAAGCTTTCTCTTGCCTGATGCTAAGTAAGACACCCCTTGCTCTTTTGCTGTGATTTTCTCAGCCATGTGGAACTGTGAGTCAATTAAATGTTTTTCCTTGATAAACAATCCAGTCTCAGATATGTCCTTTGTAGCAGAGTGAGAACAGACTAATAAATGCTCCCTGAACCCTCCACTATCAACATCCTGCACTAGAGTGGTACATTTGTTACAATGGCTAAGACAATATTGATATGTTATTATTCACTAAAGTCCATAGTTCACATTAAAGTTCATTCTTGGTGTTTTACATTCCGTGGTTTTTGGAAAATATATAATGCCACATATCCACCAGTATAGTATTGTGCAGAATAGTTTCACTGCCCTAAGAATACTCTATGTTCTACCTGCTAAGCAGTTCATTACTGCTTAGCTAATTATATTTTGATATGAAATAAGAAAGTAGCCAATGTTTATTGAGCGATCAATATAATATCTTACATTCAAAGTGCAGAGTACTTTCACAATAAGACCTAATTGTCTTTGTGGTAAACATGGAGCCATGCCACCATGCCTCTCAGATTCCCCCATCAAAGATGCACCTTCCCAGCTGTCTGCTCCATCGGGCTTGGCCCCAGCTGTCAAGAACATCCTCACTCAACGACACACAGTTCTCAGTGGTCACTCACATCCAGTGACTGTTCACAGAGTTCCATAATGGTCAAAACTATTTGGGACAATGGTGACATGTAATTTTCACTCCAGAAACTCCATGTGAGATTAGCTAACTTTTTGCTTGAAGGGACATCTAACTTCTCTCTGCTCAATTGTGTCTCTTCTGCCCAGTGATCACCTCCAATAAAAATCCAAAACACCTATATCAGCCTAAAAGTGGGCCTCTAGAGGATTCAACCTGTGATGCCTCTCAAGGCAGGAAATTGTGTCTTATTTTTCAGACCCAGTAACAAAAACACAGGTTTCAGAAAATTCAAATCAAAGATCAAGGTACCCAAATTGGTGGAAACAGGAGGCTGATATTCTTGAAACATCTTCTAAGGAAGCCTGCCTAGAGAGCTCAGAGATAAAGAGGCATCACCAGCATTCTGATCTTAAATCCCACTCATTTCTGCAGGAATTAATAGAGGGTGGGAACACTGCAGAATGTGAAAGAGAAAACAAAAGGAGCAATGAAGGAGAGCGGGGACATTGCATTTGGCCACACTGAGCCCCAAACAGTCAGAGGCTGATCTGTGCTCATCTCTCTTGTTTGTCCCATAACTTCTACATTCTTAAGTTTTCAAAACATTCCATGAGAAGATAAAGCAACACATTCAATATCTAAATTCTTGCTATTTATTTGCTATTTATTTCTCTTTTAGCGGGAGGGTCTCACTCTGTCACCCAGGCTGGAGTACAGTGGCACGATCACAGCTCATTGCAGTGTGGAAATCCTGGATTTCAATGATCTTCCAGCCTCAGCCTTCCAAGAGGCTGGAATTATGAGCATGAGCCACTGTGCATCAGAAATTGAATTGCTGCTATTTCTAAGACTGATAACTAATCCAAGGAAAAAAGGGTTGTTTTCTAGATAAATATTAATACTGTGTCCAAGGACCTGGAATGCGGTGATTTATTACTGGCTGGTACTTGCCAGAAATAGACATTGAAAATACAGTTAGTGAGGAAAAGCAAATCAGCCAGAATGGCACATTCTGTGGTTTTCTGCCATATGGCTTCCCAGCGGTTCCCAACGGTGACCATGCTGGGGCCACAAATCCAAGGGGGCTTTCTGGACAGGTAACACAGGAAACTGCTGAGTTTTAGAGAGCAATTCAGGACCCAGGTAATTCACAGCATGTCCTGCTTTAATTATCATGGTTAAAAGGCTATTCCTGAGATTTAAGGATGCATAGATTCCAGAAGGATATCATTAGGCTATCACTGTTTGACTTGAAATAAGTAATGCAGATCCATGAATTGTTACATGAGTCATAAATACATAAAGATCCATTTATATGCTCACGAGGCTTTATGGCCTGCAAAACAGTTGCAATGACAATAGCTTAAGCCCAGCTGAGAGAAAAACTCCATAAAAATAGACCACATAGATTGGCCCATTAGATGGGCCAAATAAATGACTTAAATCACATCAAGCTATTCAACTCAAGTATCCGAATTCCAGAATTACCAGGCTTTGAAAGATTAGAGTATTTTCAATATTCTAGTATTCCCTATTGAAAAATGCAAGATTTCTCAATGACCCAAGATGCTACGTCACTATATTTGCTTGTATGGATAGTGTATCACTATGGAATATACTGAAGCCTCACACATGTGTATGTACACACACATACAGAGCAATTTGGTAAATAAGACAGAAAGAAAATGCTCCAGAATTGGGAAAAATCTAACCCACATTGAACAGTGTTGCCACAAATCTAGGTCAGGAAGTCTTGGTATCAGGTACTTGGAACCTACATCAGGAACATGATCAGATAAAGGCTGGTACTCGAGATGCAGAGGGATGCAAGTGGATAGAAGCAGGAGAGCAAGTGGGAATCCAGGCACGGGCACAAACAACACTTGGAATGGGTCATGGTCACAGCAAGGTTTCTACTTTCTTAGATGTTGCAGATATGTTGGTAAATCTATAAAGAATGACTAGCAAAAGTTACAAATGATTCCCATGGTCTCATCTCACCCACTGGACGTGCAGTGAATGCTAATAGTGTGCTAGCCAGCAAGCATGCTTCTGTTCTCTTACTCAGTGCCCCTCTTACAAAAAGGAACACAGCAAAGATGAATGGAATTCTGTTTCCATGGTTAATTGTCAAGAGCTCTGATCATTTTCCTAGTACGAGGTATTTATTATTTTTATGTTTCAGTAAATGTTAAAGAAAAAGTTTGACTTCATGTATATGGAAACTGTATTTATTTATACTATATATACACACACACACACACTATATATATATATATATATATATATATATAT
>NW_016107454.1:2342021-2348646 GCF_001604975.1 Cebus imitator
GTGTGTGTATATATATATATATATATATATATATATATATACATGAATATACTATATATACATGTATATTCTGGCTTTACAAGTCATGCACTTCCAGCCCAATTCCCACCCTACCCCAAGAAGTTCTTCACCAAGTATATTCTACTAAGGACCAGTGTCCGTATGCCTATTTTGCTTTGCATGTATATGTGGGAGGGGGAATCGGATAATAGACTGACTTTGGTTAAGCCAAGATGGCCAAGGAATGCTCTGTTTTCCATATATACATACACTATTCATTGGTGGTTTTCTCTCAATGTCTAATACTACTTAGAATCATCCTAAGGATGATGATGATGACCATAGAAGATGAGACGTTCCCTCTGGTCATTCTTTTGCAGGTTTTAACGTGTTATTTGCCCTCCCCTTTGCAGTAGGGGTATATTATATGAGGGATCTATAGTGATATGTTTCACAAAAGATGAGCCTGCAAGCTTCTCACATGTGAATTGTTTTCATAACATATTCTTTTACATTGGTCACGTTATTCTTGAAGGGATGCTTGTTAGAAAGAGGGAAATGTGAAAGACACTTGATACATGCTTTAAAGTCATGCCTTTCTTTGGATGCTTGTATCTGCAGGAAGCACAGTCTCATATGTGCAAGAGAAAGTGACATTGAATTCAGAAGTAGGCAGAGAGAGGTCAGAGCCCTCTGTATTTACAAGAATTGATACCTTTAACGTTCACTGATTCTGGACCAGACAAAAAAAGTGGACATCGCAATTCACACACAAATTTGCCTGACCTGTCCTTGTAGCCTTGGCTGTGGGGGCTGCAGTAGAGGCTCATGAATCCAGAAAGACCCTGGTTGTCCTCTTTTTACTGTCTCTTTAAATAGCATGTCCTGCCAGAGCTGCATGAGTGACTTTGAACCTCTTTGAGGCAGGAGAAATAATACGCACATTCAGGAAGCTCTAGATAAGCAGGTTAGGGAAAGTATTGTTTCTCTCTTACAAGAGATGATTTGCTCACCAGTCCAGAAGCAAAGTTTCAAGAGTACCTGTTTATATGAGCAGTTTGCAGCACAAAAGTGACACTTGTGCCCAGGTGCAAGTCACAGGAAGGGAGAAATGCTCTCTGGGACTCACAGATAACTGATGGCAGCATATTTAGAAAATAAAACACACACACACACACACACACACACACACACTCCCTCTGCTGCTTCTGGGATTTTTTTTTTTTTTCGTAGAAGGAAAAAAATCACTGGAATAAAGGGATTTTGAAAGTAGGGAATGAAAATTAGAAAGAATGAGAAATCTTGGCATTGTGAACAAGAGGATGAAATAGGTTGTATCTTAACACTTTTTATAAGAAAAAATTTGTATGATTTAGGATAGAAGTAAACCTTTGGCAATGAGACAAACAGGAAAGAGTAATACAAGTATCGGGGCATTCAGTGTAAGGTTGTGTGTTTACAGCTCCTCCAAGAGACCCAAGCAAGCCCACTGATATGATCAGGTTGGCTGACCCTTTGGGACAGTGGAGGCAATTTCTCCCTGGTTAGTACATGAGGCTATTCTGAGTTCTGCACAGCATTGTCTTAAAAACAAGTGGTTAAATATTCTGTGATCATCCCAGTTTCAGAATAGCATGCTCATACTTCTCAGGATTGGGAAACCTGTGCAAAATGTTAAACTAGCTGTATTTTCTTTTCATCTTTGGAAGCTCATCTTCAGCGGAAGCGGCTTCATCATCGTTTCACATTAAGCTACTGAGGGAGGTTTACAGGAGGTCCAGGGTGAAATACCATCTGATGATCTTATTCTTTTTTTTTTTTTATTATTGAGTTGGTGGAGAATTGATTTAACATTGTGGTTTCTTTTTTTATTTATTTTTTTTTTTTAATTTATTGTACTTTAGATACTGGGGTACATGTGTAGATCATGCAAGATTGTTGCATAGGTACATTTATGGCAAGGTAGTTTGTTACCACCATCCCCTCATCACCTATACCTGACATTTCTACACACTTTATTCTTCCCCCACTCTCCCTCCCACTATCCCTCCCATAGTCACCCCTCAACGTGCTCCAGTGTGTGATACTCCCCTCTTTGTGTCCAAGTGTTATTGTTCAATACCCACCTATGAGTGAAAACATGCAGTGTTTGATTTTCTGTTCTTGTGTCAATTTGCTGAGAATGATGGTTTCCAGGTTCATCCATATTCCCAAAAAGGACACAAACTCATCATTTTTTATGGCTGCATAGTATTCCATGGTGTATATGTGCCACATTTTCTTTGTCCAGTCTATCATTGATGGGCATTTGGGTTGGTTCCAAGTCTTTGCTCTTGTAAACAGTGCTGTGATAAATGTGTGTGCATGTCTCTTTATAACAGAATGATTTATAGTTCTTTGGGTATATACCCAGTAATGGGATTGCTGGGTCAAATGGAATTTCTATTTCTAGATCCTTGAGGAATCACCACACTGTCTTCCACAATGATTGAACTAATCTACACTCCCACCAACTGTGTAAAAGTGATTCCACTTCTCCACATCCTCTCCAGCATCAGTTGTCTCCAGATTTTTTAATGATCACCATTCTAACTGGCATGAGATGGTATCACAATGTGGTTTTGATTTGCATTTCTCCAGTGACCAGTGATGACAAGCATTTTTTCATGTGTTTGTTGGCTTCATATATGTCTTCTTTTGAAAAGTGTCTGTTCATATCCTTTGCCCATTTTTCGATGGGTTTATTTGTTTTTTTCTTGTAACTCTGTTTCATTTCTTTGTAGATTCTGGATATTAGCCCTTTGTCAGATAGGTAGATTGCAAAAAAAAAATTTCCCATTTTGTTGGTTGCTGGTTCAATCTAATGATGGTTTCTTTTGCTGTACAGAAGTTCTTTAGTTTAATTAGATCCCATTTGTCTATTTTGGCTTTTGTACCATTGCTTTTGGTGTTTTAGTCATGAAATCCTTGCCTATGTCTGTGTCCTGAATGGTTTTGCCTAGGTTTTCTTCCAGGGTTTTTATGATGTTATGTCTTATGTTTAAGTCCTTAATCCATCTGGAGTTAATTTTAGTGTAAGGTGTCAGGAAGGGGTCCAGTTTCTGCTTTCTGCACCTTACTAGCCAATTTTCTCAACATTTATTAAACAGGGGATCCTTTCTCCATTGCTTGGTTCTGTCAGGTTTGTCAAAGATCAGATGGTTGTAGATGTGTGGTGTTGCTCTAGAGGCCTCTATTCTGTTCCATTGGTCTATGTATCTGTTTTGATATCAGTACCATGCTGTTTTGATTACTGTTGCTTTGTAGTATAGCTTGAAGTCTGACAGTGTGATGCTACCAGCTTTTTCTTTTGGCTTAGGATTGTCTTAGCTAGTGGGCTCTTTTTCAGTTCCCTATGAAGTTTAAAGTGTTTTTTTCCAGTTCTGTGAAGAATGTCATTGGTAGTTTGATGGGGATAGCATTGAATCTATAAATTACTTTGGGCAGTATGGCCATTTTCACAATATTGATTTTTCCTAACTATAAGCATGGAATATTTTTCCATCTGTTTGTGTCTTCTCTTATTTCCTTGAGCAGGGGTTTATAGTTCTCCTTGAAAAGGTCTTTTACCTCTTTTGTTAGTTGTATTCCTAGTTATTTTAGTCTTCCTGTAACAATTGTGAATGGGAGTTCACACTTGATTTGGCTCTCTGTTTGTCTGTTATTGATGTATAGGAATGCTTGTGATTTTTGCACATTGATTTTGCATCCTAAGACTTTGCTTAAGTTGCTTAAGGAGAGTTTGGGCTGAGATGATGGGGCCTTCTAAATATGCAATCATGTCATCTACAAATAGAGACAATTTGACTTCCTCCTTTCCTAATTGAATACCCTGCATTTCTTTTTCTTGCCTGATTACTCTGGCTAAAACTTCCAATACTATATTGAATAAGAGTGGAGAGAGAGGATATCCTTGTCTAGTGCCAGATTTCAAAGGGAACACTTCTAGTTTTTGCCCATTCAGTATGATATTGGCAGTGGGTTTGCCATAAATAGCTTTTATTATTTTGTGATGGGTTCCATCAATACCTAGTTTATTGAGGGTTTGTAGCATAAAGAGCCGTTGAATTTTGTCAAAGGCCTTTGCTGCATCTATTGAGATAATCAAGTGTTTTTTGTCTTTGGTTCTATTTATGTGATGGATTACATTTATGGACTTGTTTATGTTGAGCCAGCCTTGCATCCCTGGGATGAAGCCTACTTGATCGTGATGGATAAGCTTTTTGATGTGCTGTTGCAATTGGTTTGCCAGTATTTTATTGAATATTTTTGCATCTATGTTCATCATGGAGATTGGCCTGAAGTTTTCTTTTTTTTGTTGAGTCTCTGCTGGGTTTTGGTATCAGCATAACATTGGTCTCATAAAATGAGCTGGGGAGGATTCCCTCTTTATGTATTGTTTGGAATCGTTTCAGAATGATTGGTACCAGCTCCTCTGTGTACATCTGGTAGACTTCAGCTGTGAACTCATCTGGACCTGGGCTTTTTTTTTTGGTTGGTAGGCTGTTAATTTCTGCCTCAACTTCAGCCCTTGTTAGTGGGCTGAAGGGTTTCAACTTCTTCCTGGTTTAGTTTTGGTAGGTTGCAAGTGTCCATGAATTTATCCATTTCTCCCAGGTTTACTGGTTTATGTGCATAGTGTTGTTTGTAGTAATCTCTGATGGTAGTTTGTATCTCTGTGCGATTGGTGGTGATATCTCCTTTATTATTTTTTATTGCATCTATTTGATTCTTCTCTCTTTTCTTTTTTATTAATCTGGCTAGTGGTCTTTCTATTTTGTTGATCTTTTCAAAAAACCAGCTGCTGGATTTATTGATTTTTTGAAGGGTTTTTTTTTTATCTCTATCTCCTTCATTTCTGCTCTGATCTTAATTATTTCTTGTCTTCTGCTAGCCTTTGAATGTTTTTGATCTTGTTCCTCTAGCTCTTTCAATTTTGACAATAAGGTGTCAATTTTAGATCTTTCCTCGTTTCTCATGTGGGCATTTATTGCTATAAATTTCCCTCTAGACACTGCTTTAAATGTGTCCCAGATATTCTGGTACATTGTGTTCTCATTCTTGTTGGTTTTGAAGTACATCTTTATTTCTGCCTTCATTTCATTGTTTATCCAGTCAACATTCAGGAGCCAATTGTTCAGTTTCCATCAAGTTGTGCAGTTTTGAGTTAATTTCTTAATCCTGAGATCTAATTTGATTGCACTGTGGTCTGAGAGACTGTTTGTTATGATTTCCAGTTTTTTTCGCATTTGCTGAGGAGTGATTTACTTCCAATTATGTGGTCAGTTTTAGAGTAAGTGCAATGTGGTGCTGAGAAGAAAGTATATTCTGTAGCTGTGGGGTGGAGGGTACTGTAGATGTCTATTAGGTCTGCTTGTTCCAGTTCTGTGTTCAAGTCCTGTATATCTTTGTTGATTTTCTGTCTCATTGATCTGTCTAATGTTGACAGCAGCATGTTAAATTCTCCCACTATTATTCTGCAGGAGTCTAAGTCTCTTTGTAGGTCATTTAGAAATTGCTTTATGTATTGGGTGCTCCTATATTTAGGATAGTTAGCTCTTCTTGTTGTATTGATCCTTTCACTGTTATGTAGTGTCCTTATTTGTCTCTTCTGATCTTTGTTGGTTTAAAGTTGATTTTATCCAAGACTAAAATTGCAACCCCTGCTTTTTTTTGCTCTCCATTTGCATGGTAGATCATCTTGCATTCCTTTATTTTGAGTCTACATGTGTCTTTGCATGTGAGATGGGTCTCCTGAATACAGCACTCCAATGGATTTTATCTTTTTACCCAGTTTGCCAGTCTGTGTCTTTTGATTGTGGCATTTAGGTCATTACCATGTAAGGTTAATATTGTTATTTGTGAATTTGATCCTGACATTTTGTTACTGTTGTTTGTTTTGCCTATTGCTCAATGCAGTTTCCTCATTGCGTCATTGGTCTTTACCATTTGGTTTGTTTTTGCAGTGGCTACTACGGGATTTTTTTCTGTGTTTAGTGTTTCCTTCAGGAGCTCCTGTAAGGCAGGTCTGGTGGTAACAGAATCTCTCAGTAATTGCTTGTCTGTAAAGGATTTTATTTCTCCTTTGCTTATGAAGCTTAGTTTGGCTGGATATGAGATTCTGGGCTGAAAGTTCTTTTCTTTAAGGATGTTGAATATTGGTCTCCACTCTCTTCTGGCTTGTAGGGTTTCTGCCAAGAGATCTTCTGTGAGTCTTATGGTCTTTCCTTTGTGGATGACCCAAACTTTCTCTGTGGCTGCCCTTAGCATTTTTTCCTTAATTTCAACCCTGGTGAAACTGACAATTATGTGCCTTGGGATTGCTCTTCTTGAGGAGTATCTCTGTGGTGTTCTTTGTATTCCCTGTATTTGAATGTTGGCCTGCTTTGCTAGTTTGGGGAAGTTCTCCCGGATAATATTTTGAAGAGTGTTTTCCAGCTTGGATTCATTTTCCCCATCCTCTTCAGGTACACCGATCAAGCATAGATTAGGTCTTTTCACATAATCCCATATTTCTTGGAGGCTTTGTTCATTTCTTTTCACTCTTTTTTCTCTTTTCTTGCCTTCTCTTTTTATTTTATTGAGT
>NW_016107454.1:2348671-2374411 GCF_001604975.1 Cebus imitator
CGATTTGACTATTGAATCTTGTGTATGCTTCACAAAGTTCTTGTGCTGTGTTTTTCAGCTCCATCAAGTCGTTTATGTTCTTCTCTAGGCTGGTTATTCTAGTTAGCATTTCATTTAACCTTTTTTCAAGGTTCTTAGTTTCTTTGCATTGGGTTAAAACATGTTATTTTAGCTCAGAGAAGTTTGTTATTACCCATCTTCTGAAGCCTGCCATTACTCCTTATGTAATAAGAAACCTTAAAGTACGGAATATGCCTTGAGATAGCTCAGCTCCACAGGACTCTTAAAATAGTTTTGGAAACCAAGGCTTTACAAAGTTCAGCGGCATTCCCAGAGTTGTGCAGTGAGCAGCAGGGACAGTCTCCTGGTGAGGCCTCACCCGACACACTGCTTCCTCCCAGCATGTATGCAGTTTGCCCTGTGGTGGGCCATTCCCAACACCAGAACATAAATGCCGTCCCTGCCACTGACAAGTAACTGCTTATCCGTGAAAAGAAGTTGTCACAGATTATCTAATATATTAACTAATGATTAGTTTTTAATATAAATTTAATGTACATTTTATTTTAATTTGAATAAGTTGACATATTAATGAGTAAATAATTAAAAAATTTCTTAATTAAAGTTTCAGTTTAAGATCCTAGATATATTTTTAATATGGTTAAGAAAACTGAACTATCAGGCCAGGCACAGTGACTTAAGTATGTAATCCCACCACTCTGGGAGGCTAAGATGGAAGGATCATTTAAGCCTAGGAGTTGCAGATCAACATGACAAAAATGCATCTCTACCATAAAAATACAAAAATTAGCCAGGCATGGTGGCATGCACCTGTGGTCCCAGCTACTCAAGAGAATGAGATAGGAGGATCACTTTTGCCTGGGCGAAGGCTATGGTGAACTGTGATTGTGTAACTGCACTCCACCTAGGAGCAGAGTTAGACCCTGTCTCGGAAAAAAAAAAAAAAAAAATTAGTGAGCAGACTCATATAAGAAAGAAATTAGAAATTGAAACACATGGTTACCCTCTCATTGTCTGCCTGTTTCTGAGTGAAATAGCGCTGTCACAGAGTTATTGATAGGAATAAAAAGAATGGCAAGAAGGTGAAGTGCGAATTCAATGTTTGCACTGGATCTTGCAATATTAGTGAAAATATAAAAAACAGAAAAAATCAAATATTACAGCCTTTCAAAGAACAAATATGTGAAAATGTAAAACAAGATATAAAAATAACAATGCATTTAATAATAGATATCAACATTATGGAAAATTTAAAACATAATTTTCAATATGTACCAAATATTAACTTGGAATAATGTGTTAGTTTACTTTCACGCTGCTATAAGGACTTGAGACAGTCAGTTATGCCTCTCTCATTTAGAAATTACCCAATCTGACTCGGTAATTTCTAAATGAGAGCGGTATAATTGACTCACAGTTCCACATGGCTGGAGACGCCTCACAATCATGGGTGAAGGAAAATGGGAAACAAAGTCAATTCTTACATGGTGGTAGGCAAGAGAGCTTGTGCAGGGCATGGGAACTTTCATTTACAAAACCATCAGATTTAGTGAGACTTATTCACTATCATGTGAATAGTATAGCAGAAACCACTCCCATGATTCAATTATCTCCACCTGGCCCCATCCTTGATGCTTGGAGATTATTGTAATTCATGGTGAGATATGGGTGAGAACACAGCTAAACCATATCAGATAATTATTACTTAGGTAAAAGGGTCATGAGTTCATAAAATATGATACATTTATTCACACCTCCCTATCCAACCCAATGTCATTGTACTTTTTTTTCTAAAATTAAAACCTGTTAGTTTGGGGTACATACTGAATTTATTTACTTAATAAAATAAAATCTTAAAGTTTTCACTTTTAGGCACCGTTTGTACTTCAAATAATGTCAACACCTAAATTCCAGTAGCTGAATTTATAATAATGTGTTTCTAAGTCTCCTTATACTAGGCACTGGACTTTGTTCATTCCTAAGGCCATGCTTTGATTCTAAGATAATATGATAATATTTTCATAAATGGGGAAGACAGCATATTTTCAAATATTTAGATTTTTCATCACCAATCTCCAGAACACCAGATCACCATTTCCTAGACCTGTCAAGGTGTCCACTATCCCACTATTCTCAAAATGGTTTTTCTATTGGGCTGTCCATGTTGATTCTGAGGATATACCAACTATCATCTATCATTGCTTGTTACGTTTGGTTCTAAGTATTCCAGCTGTGATGTCTTATATATGGTTTTCTTCATATTTGTTTTGATTTAGGTATGCAGAACTTATGGAAATCTGCATTAATGCCTTTTATCACCGAAAGGTAAAATTCTCGTTACTTACAGTCGGCAAAATTGTGTATTTAGAAAGCTGAAGGAAATCTGCAAAAAACATCACTACCTAATTATTTAATCTTTCAGTCAACAGAGTCTTTTACTCTTCTTGATGTTCTGTTTATTTGCCTTTTTAAATAGTAAATATGCCTTTGGCAAGTTGGAAAAAGACATATGTTGAAGCGTAACCCAGAGTTTGGTGATAGCACTTAAAAATTCTGGCTAAGAAATTGCCAACCAGCCTATTATAGAAGAGTGTCAATCCTCCACATTTACACCTTGGCTTCCAGTTCCGGACATTGCCTCTCTTCAGGGCTTTATCATAACGCCAAGCAATTTACTCTTGTTCCTGTCCTGAGTCCCAACCACTTATATGTCTCCCATGTTGTCTGCCTGTGGAATACAATCTGAGGGGAGGGTCAGGCTGAAATAGGCAGTGTGTTTAAATTAATTGGAAAGGAGCAAACTTAATTCTACGTAAAAGAGAAAATCAAACTTGGAGAGCCGACATTGGCACCAAGGAACAGTATAACATGTACAATCTGAGAGGTAAGATATTAGAAGATTTGTTCTTTACTGGGGGTGATTTCCTTCCTGAGGGGCATATGGCAATATTTAAAAATGTTTTTGGTTGTCACAACTGGATGTGGATGTGACTGCTTTCTGGTAGGTAGACACCAGGATGCTGGTAAATGCCTTGCAATGCACAGACCAGGCCTCCACAGCACAGAATTATCTAGTCTAGAATGACAACAGGGTCAGCATTGAGAGACCCTGACGTAGCAGAGGCTAAATGAGCTGAAACACTGTGAGGAGCAATGCTAGAAAATGGCAGAGATAATTGAAAAATGGAGAATGACTGCGGACAAGGCAAGCAGGCTGAGACTTCTTTCTAATTTCGTGCTTTCATTTTCTTACTTTTCAGAATTTATTATGGAAATTATGACTTCTTACATCATTTTAAGGAATTTCAGGGAAAAAACATTTTTTTCTGAGATATAGAGCTTTCTATAATTAACTTTAATTGCTTCATTCAGATTTTTCCATATCTGGTACATGTATCACTAATATCGTCTAAGATGAGTTTAAGTGTTAAACAAATGGATATTCTATTTCATTTAGTAGATAAAGAATGACAAATGGTAGAGAAAAACGTGTTTATCACCTTAAATGTATGATTTTTCTGACAACATAAAAATTTCCATTCAGAGTAAAAAATATTAGATCTAATTAAAGTAAATATTCTGAGCTTCTAATATGTTACCCTGAGTGACATGTGCTCAGTGAGTACTTGCAATGTGGCCAGAGACCTGCTGAAATAATAATATTTTCAGTATGCTGAATTAAATAAATGTCCTAAAAAAGGTAATCGTTTATGTGTTTAACTTTTGAATGTAGCTGCTAGGAAACAAAATTACATAACTGGCTTTGATTACATTTCCATTGGCAAGCACTGCTCTATACAATTTCAATAGAACACTCATCATGAAGATGACACCTGAAAACCCCATGTTCAGGAATCACTGGTCTAAGTTCAATAATGTTGCAACACAAGTCATACAAGCTCTGTCACCAGATGACAAGCTGTGCAATAGAAAATGGATCCCTGGGGCTCTCCCACTCACTCAGTAATCCACAGGAAGCAGTCAGCAGTCTGGAAATGAGGCATAATTGATCATTATTGATTGATTTGGGTGATTCTCAAAGAGCCAGTTACTTGATTTCACTTCCAGCCATGCTGAGATCTGTCCCAGTGACCGAGGTTTGCTGAGCTCCTCCAGCCCATTATTTGCAGGAGCTAATTTTCCCACCACCATCCAGAAAATACCCTACAAAGACAACCCATAAGGTCTGAGCCTTAGTCCAGGAAATCGTCAACCAAATGCTTTCAATTCCCCTTGAGTATTTTCTCTCATTGACACCCTTTGGTCCTTGACTAAATGACTTCACATCTTTGGACCCATCTATTGGGGTTTTGAACTGTGGTTTGTAGTTTTCTAACCCAGCTGGCTCATTCTGATTCTTGGTTCTCTGAGATACAGAAATGAACAGAGGTAGATGACAGCTCCAGTGTCATTAAACTTAAAAAAAAAAAAAAAATAGAACCAGCTATGGTGGCTTATGTCTGTAGTTCCAGGTATTGAAGAGGCTGAGGTAGGAAGATGACTTGAACCTGGGAGTGAGCTGTGATTGCACCACTGCACACAGTGAGAGTGAGACACTTTCTCAAGTAAAGAAAAAAAAAAAGAATGGTAAACGTACAAGTGAGCAGTTACATGTCGGGACAGTGATAGTGCAGCTCAAGCAAACTTTAAAAATAATCAAATTGAGAAGGTTTTCTTCAGTATATTCAATGGATGATCATGCTTTGCTTTTTTTTCAAATTGTTGATATTTAGAAACTAATTTTATAGAATCCTTCACTGAATAAATGACCTAATAACATTTTTACTCTAAATTGGTGGTAATATAGCTTGATTGATTTAAAAGGAACTTGAAAAGTTAGAGAGCAGGGTAATTGTGAATGTCATGTTTTATCTGCTGCACAAAATCCAACATGGCAAGTCACATTCATATAAGTTAGAGTTCATCAACGACTTAATAGACATGGTCCTTAGTCGACTTTCCACCTCCACACAGGAAGGTCACCTTCAATACTGAACTTCAGGTTCGGGATCCCTAGCAACATGCCGAGGATTATCCCATCCAAGTAACTCATTTCTCCCATGCCTTACGGAGAAGATTTTATAAATTATTAAAAGGAGCACTTTTCATTAAATAATAGTAAAATATGCAGCTTTGCAGAAAAATTAATGTATACAAATAAATGAGTGTTTTTAATGAAAGAATTACCAGCTAGGCATAAAAGATAATTGAAACACCTCTTTTCTCTTTTTCCATTTATAGGAAAAGCACCATTTACACCAGGAATAGCATCCTTATTTTTTTGTCAAATTAATCAGCTCACAATACAGGCCTTAATCACTACTAGACGTGCGTTTTAAAAACTAAATATTTTTATCCACAAAAATATTGTCATTTTTAGACACAACAGTATTGTGTCTGAACTTAAGCAAAGAGAGTTGAGAATTGTTAGTATTTGCCTTTACTACTGTATAGTTGCAAATCCTAGCTCTCTCTAATCTTGCAAAAAAAAAAATAAATAAAAAGTCGATTTTTCTTTAAACCTACCCTAATCCTATCAAACAAACATAAGTGAACACATCATACAATATTACTGTGGGAGGAAATATGGCCATTACCAGAAATTAATAAATAGAAAGTTCTTACTGCTTTGTTTAGTACTATTACAAATTCACTTCAAATTTGGCTGAACATTTTACATGATGTCTTAATGATAATCTTAGTTACTTTTCTACCTGAAAATGTGTTTCTCACCTTTTGTCAGGCATAAAATACACTAACATTTTTCTCAATAATTCTTGATGAATGTTTATAACATTGTAGTTTTCAATTTTCATTGATTTTAGATTCTTATAGCATAAGCTCCTATTTGGTATCATAAATTCATGCATGAATCCTTCAGCCCTGTGTCTGGGGCTAAAACCACCTATTCATGAGAGCAAGCCAAGTTGATTTAATGATGTTTTATGGTTTTTGCACAGTTTCAGCAGCCTTATCTGCAGACCCTTCTGTAAACAGAAAGCCAACTTCAGAGCGTACTCACATTTGCATGAAGTCACTCAGCTTTTAATTTTCTTCCTTAGAAGGACCTGTTTACTCTTATGCTGTAAATTTCAACTAGCTTAAAATGAATAATTGCAATTAAAACATACACACAGTGAACACCCCATTACAATGATTGTCCACACCCCGACAGCTGAAAAGAAGTCTTAACGACGAAATTCAGAGGCAAGGGTGACAGACCTTGCAGCTTCCCATTGTTTGGATTAATCAATTCTCTTCTGTACCTCATCTTTCCGTTTGCATGGCCAGAGCAGACATGTGCCTGTCCCCAGAATGTGCCTGTCCCTTAAACAAGAGGACTCGCCTGGGCCATCCCCATGTATCTGATCCAGGCATCATGAGGCATGCAGCTGCCAGTGTGGAAGCCTGGCTGTGTCAGGGACTGATGGGAATTTCATCTCTTACCTCCCAGGGGCCCTCATGCACCTCTGCGTTCATGTAGCATTTATTGTAGGTGCTTGCATTTCTCTTTTGTGATCTTCACACCATAGATACAATGATAAACACACTCCCTGCAAGAAAAACTTTCCAGATAGTTTTAAATATAAGTCAGTAGAAAAGACCTAGTAGGGGAAGGGATAGGAAAAGAATAGGAAAGTCTTTTCCTAGGAATCCAGAGACAGAGACTAGAAGGCACCAGCAGAGTAGTGGCTCTAGCCCCTCCCTCAGATGAGAGCTGTGAAAATTAATATTCTTGTCTTTTCCCCAGAGAGGCCTGGGTTTTGCTCACTAAATTTTCCTCCATCTGCCTGCTCACCATTGGCGTAAAGGTTGCTGCACGTGACACTCCCAGGCTCATCTTTACATATGTGCTTAGGAGGTCTAGACTGGGGAAGTCGAATTGCACAAAAGCAAAAACTCAAGAGTATGTGGTCTTTAAATTGGTGAAGGGGATGTATAAAGAATAAGCTCTAGAAATTTTCAGAATTTGTCTTGTGATACCAGGACAATGCACATTTACTCACATTCCAGCTACCTTTAAGGACAAAACCTGTGTATGATGTCTGCTGCTGTTAAATGTTCAATATCTCACTGGCAACATTTTTCCCCCTCTAGTATCTTAACTACTGCAAATGCACAACGGTAGCATCTTCCCTGGCAGGGGTGACAAGGGAATTGGCTCATTAGCAGGGAACACAGGTTTGTCTTCAATAAAGTATTCCTTTCTCTCAACATCTTTTTCAATTAAAGGGGAGCAGGGGAAATAAAGCAATGCTTCAGTTAGACTTCAGGTGTTTCTAATAATGGTGGCACTGAAGCATAAATATAAAACTGTAGAAGGAACTGATTCTAAAACACTCCTGGCAAAATCATAGAACGCCAAGTGGAATTGTACAGCACAGTGAAACTGTGAAAGCAGGTGTTTGGCTGTCTCGTCCCTGTTGTGTACACACTATTCACACAGGCACGTGTAGGTATTTATAAACACAGACACACAGTGTCTTCAGGCATTTAGATGTCACATTTTATAAATTTCAGCAGTGAGCGTTCAACACTGGGACTGGCTGGAAGGGAATGAAGTCAGGGCCAATGTCATCTTTGGATTCAGATGCCAGGTGCAGCACAGCTGCTTGCGACGAAGTTCCCTGCTGCTTCCAGACCCCCGTGCAAAGTGAAGACCACTCATGATGGGGACGGGGCAGCCTTTCAACTCTTGGCATCAATTGAATATTGATTTCCCTTGTTGCCTTTTGCAAGAAACTTCTGCATCAGGAACTACAACTGGGCAGCTCACTCAGAGCCCAGCTTTGCAATTCAGGAAAAACTATCCTCCATTATCTTGGGTTTCCCTCAAAGTTAAAATCAGTGCCAAAGCTTTACTTGAGTCCAAGTTCACCCCTACGTTCCAAATAACAGCTATCCTTTTCCCCTCATGTGAATCACTGCAACACAAGCCCAGGATCTTGTATGAATATTTCAGCAGCTAAAGTGTTGCTGGCAGCAAAACATGCGATTCATAAGCAGGAGCCTGCGAGTCCCTCTTGAAGCAGAGAAGGAAGGATACATTTCATCATCTCCGTCCAAAAATAAAGGAAATATAATCTCTTACTCTAGAAAGTTGACTCGAGTATTGAATATCACAGGATGTTGTGAATGCAAGTGGCTATTATTCCAAAAAGTGGTTCTCTGTGGTATGCGTCATTCTCCTAAATACATGAAAAAAAAAAAAATTCTTTAGAATAAAAGTAATTTAAGTGAATTTTCAATTAATGCTTAGTCTGAAAGAGCACTGCCATGTATCTAAAGCAATAGTAGAATGACATAGTCCCCCAAATGTATGCTTGGAATTTCTCTTACAGAAAATGTATGTATGGTCTAGGCAGAACTCCCTAATTTTCTCAGCAATTAGATGCAGAGACATCTAATTATTTGTCAGTCAGTGGACATAATTCTGTTAGTCAGGGACAGTGTGGAGATAACAAGAAAAATACAGGTCTTCAAGACTGACTTTTTTGTACTGAAATATTTTAATTATCTTTTACTCATTTTTGCATATGCTATAGCTCTTTTGATTCATTTTTATGTAAATTATGTTATACAAATACATACATGTATATATGTATATAACTATATATAAAATTTATGAATGTTAAAATATTAATCTTTAAGTTTGTTGTTGAAGTGTGCTGGAAGTATAATTCTTAATTGTTTAAAGTTGTTTTTATTATTTTAAAATTCTACTGTAGATTTATTGGAAAGGCATAGAAATATACAATTAAATAAATAATGTTAAAACATACTAATTCTTACCAGGTTACTTATAATTTATACTCTTTTTGTATAAATATGCTTAATTCTCACATCACTCATTGACATAATAGCTTTTTTTTTTTTGTCTCCACTTACTTAAAGATGAGAAAACTAAAACACAGAATGGTGAGTGACTTGTCCATCTAGTCTCTGGCACATCACACTCTAGTGGGTGCCAGGGATAGTCTGAACATGGATTCTGTTTCCTACTTAACCACTACTAAATATCTGTGTTTAAAAGAAATGAATAAATAAATATATCACCTGTAGCTTTCTCACACTAACAAAAACCATTTGTAACTTTCTGCTAGGACAAAAATGAGAACCACTTAAATGCTTAGCAGTGAGGTCTGCGCGTGGTGACTCATGCCTGTAATCTCATCACTTTGGGAGGTGAAGGCAGGTGGATCATCTGAGGTCGAGAGTTCGAGACCAGTCTGGCCAACATGGTGAAACCTCTAAAAATACAAAAATTAGCTGGGCATGGTGGCAGGCACCTGTAATCCCAGCAACTCAGGAGGCTGAGGCAGGAGAATTTCTTGAACCCAGGAGGTGAAGATTGCAGTGACTGGAGATCGCACCACTGTACTCCAGACTGGGCAACAGAGCAAGACTCCATACACACACACACACACACACACGTGCACACACACACACATATATATATATGTATATATATATATATATATGCATATATATCAGTGAATAACTTGTTAAATAATTTTGTACATGAAACCTATACATCTATAAACCAAGATACTACAAAATTATGTAAAGATGAATCATATTGATATGTATTTATATATAAATATGTTAAACTGAGAAAATTGTAGAGTTTAGAACAAGGGTGACAAAAAGGCTGCCCAACTGCCAAATTCAACCTGAAGCTCACTTTATTGTGACCCTCATTCTAATAATTGTTTTTCCACTTTTAAAACCTTGTTAAAAGAAAAGAAATGAAAATGTGACAGACACTTACTATGACCACCAAAGCCTAAAAATTGCTAACTTTAGAGGAGAAGTGTGTTGACTTCTGATTTCATGTGTTGAATTAACTTCCACTTGCATTTAAGCAAAACAGAACATATACGTACATGCACATACACACAGAGGGACATCCATTAATTTGACAATCTGAACTTGATAGAGTACCATCAGGATAGTTTATCTCATTCACCAACTGTAACTACAACGTATCAAGTCTCCTTCTTCCTCGCATAGACTCTATGGTTTTTCAGTGTGAAAACATCCCATCTTGGGTAAGTCTTCCCATCCTTTGGGTTCACAAATAACCTTTGGACTAAAGGGAAGGGGCCATCATCTGCTCATTTTCTTCTACCCTCTCAGTCCAGTAATAAAACCACACAAAAAATCTTTAAACATATATTCTTCAACCCTTCCTCTTCTGAGTCTAGTCCTCTGGAGCTGTGACTTGGATATGACTTAAGAGAGATGACAAAAATTCTTCCTTATAGCCAACAATGTGACCTAATGAATGTCCTGATAAACCTCCATGCGCCCTCTTGCGAAACCACATGTAGAAGTACTTGGCCTGCCTCTGACTGCCCTTGCTGCAGCTGGCCTCCTTGGAAACAGTGATTTTACATAAGTGGTACATGTGGTTTGCGGAGAGGGAAAGGTGTTCAGTTTTCACCTTGCTCTTTTTGTCACCGAGGACCCCTTCCTAAGAGGAGTCATATTCCTTTTGATTCCTGCCTAGGAACCAACCCCCCCTGGAGTAGCCCAGGGCTTCTCTCACTTCCTTTTTCCTCGGTGATCCATGCATTTTAGTGAAAAATGAAAACAAAGGTGGGTCCATTGACTTTCCAGTACAATGTAGGATCAAAGACAAGAGAAAGTAGATTCTGAAGGCGGGGATGGAAAGGGTTTGGAAGACTAAAAAGTAACTTCTGCTTAATAAATGTTAGAAGAAAAGTATGCCAGGAAATGAACAAGATCTGCTGGAAACATGCAAAAGAAAACCTCATGATTTTGATTGTCACTGTCGTTTAAATATTTTTAAATTAACCTTAAACTTACTTACTAGAAAAGAATATTTCTGAAAAATAAAACTTTGCATCATTTAAAAATGTACTCAGCACTGAGATGTTGGTCCTAAGTAGAGTGACTCTATGCCTTGATATGCCTGTGTTAGTCCCAGTTCAAACCCGATATGCCAGAATCTTCCAGTATCTTATCCACTTTAGAATTTCATATTCAGAAAATTTTTAAAAATAGTCTTCTGGCTACATATGTATGGTCACCTAGCTCTAGGCAAAAGAAAGACATGACACCCCTACCACGTTTTGATAAAGCCAGGATGAGAGCAAGGCAGGAAGTTTTGGCAATAAAAAATTCACAACATGAGTTCTGAAACTAATCTGAGTGGGAGTCAGTGGACAAAAAAGGAGATTGGTTTTTAGTAGAAAATATTACAAGACGGGAATCAATGTGGACAGTGAAAACTCGAAGCATGAGAATGTACATACCCTGTTGTGATAAATTACTGAGACATTTTCTTCCCGACAAGTGGAGTTAAAAATAAATCATGAAAGAAATATGGATACTTATACTTCTGAAGATGTTTTCCATTTCAATTTGATGGCTACTTGTATCAAAATCATCTGCTGTGTTTAAAATGAATGAGTCCCAGAGCAGAGCCATTGAATCAGAATATCTATAAGTGAATGGACTCAGAAATCTACAGTTTTAACAAGCTACCTGTGTGACGTGCTGTGAATAAACATTGACATCTGCTATGCCATAGGGATGCTTTAAAATTTTTTGAAGAGGATAGAAATATCAAATGACTATTATGATCAGAACTTTTTTAAATTTCTCAGAGTTCCGTATTGGGTTAAAAAAGAAAAATTAAACAGGGGATCGTGTTTTCAAGGAGGTAGAGTGATGAATTTTACACACTCGTAAGTCTTTTTAGTACCATTATGAAGAACTTCAAAACATGTTGAAAATTAAATGTCCCACCAATTTATTCATGTTATACACATTTTGAAAACATAAATCTATTTACATTTGTCAGTATCTTGTTTCCAATATTAAATAATAGAACTCTCAATGTACATTTTTGTCTATGTTTAGCTTTTAACATGAATGCAAAAAAAGACAAAGCATCAATATTTTTTTCTCCCTACCAGCATTGATCACCAGAGATTTTAGGGGAAAATAAAAACTGCTAAATATGGTCTCGTCTTTTGTCTATTATCTGTTTACATTTTCAGAGAAAGAAATCACTGTATATTTTATAAGTTAATATAAATCTAGCTTCTGGCCAGGCGCAGTGGCTCACGCCTGTAGTCCCAGCACTTTGGGAGGCCGAGGCAGGTGGATCACGAGGTTAGGAGTTCGAGACCAGCCTGGCCAGCATGGTGAAACTTCATCTCTACTAAAAATACAAAAAATTTAGCTGGGCGTGGTGACAGGTGCCTATAATCCCAGCTACTTGGGAGGCTGAGGCAGGAAATTTCTTGAACTGGGAGGCGGAGGTTACAGTGAGCACCCCAGCTTGGGCAACAGGGCATTCACTCTCAAAAAAAAAAGAAAAGCTTTTCAAATCTCAAATATGATTCTATGGGTATCTATTAAAAATGTGTGATAACATATATTCAACAAAAGCCTCTAGAAAATTTAAGAGCTAAGAATAATTACAGTTGAAAAAATATGTCTAAGTTTCTCAAAGAGTTAAACATAGCAATTTCACCTCTGGGTAAATAGTGCAAATAATTGAAAGCAGGTATTTAAACAGACATTTGTGTCAGTGTTTTTAGCAACATTATTCATAATAACCAAAAGATTGAAACAACTCAAATATCCATCAGTGTATAAATGAATAAGCAAAACGTGGTATATACATGCATTATAATATTAAACAGCCTTAAAAAGGAAGGGAATTCTGACACATGCCACAACATATATAAACCTTGAGCATTATGCTAAGTAAAATTAGCTAGACAGAAAAGGACAAGTAACTTATAATTTCCCTTGTTGGAGATACCTAGAGTTGTCAGATTCACAGAGGCAGAAAGTAGAATGGTGGTTGTCAGGAGCTAGGAAGAGGTGAGAGTAGGAATTATTTTTTAAAGGGTACAAAGTTTCAGCTGGGAAAACTAAACAAAAGTTTAGTGATGGATAGTGACAATGATTGCATAAACAATGTGAATGTACTTTATTCCAATAAACTGCATAACTAAAAATGATTAATTTTAATTCCAGAAAGTGTCCCATCACTTTATTAATCAATTAATCAAATTGAAATTAAAATGGTAAATTTTAATCATTTTTAGGTAAACAGTTTATTGGAATAAAGTATGTATATATTACCACAATAAGAGTAATATTATTCTCCCCAAATATATCTAAGATCAGTGATATGTTTACAAATCTCTTTCAACATGTTATTGAAGCTCTCTTGCCCCTTGGACTGTGAAAATTTCTTATCCTCAAATTCTAGGCACTAAAGAAGTCCTCATCACTTCCCTTGCCCCAGAGCTCAGCAAACTCCCCTAGAGAGCAGCTGCTGGTAGAGCATGTATCTCTAGGATGTCCCCTTTCCCTTGTTCATGCAAATGTGTGATCTCATCTCTTCTTCAATACCTTTTTTCTTAAAAACAAAAACTTATTTTAGGTTCAGGGGTACACGTGCAGATACTAACCCCCAGTGGCTCAGAGTGTGACCTTATTTAGACATAGAGCCATTGCAAATATAATTAGGTAAGATGATGTTATAACAGAGTAGGGTGAGCCTTTAAAGTACTGGGACCAGTGTCCAGGTAAGAAGAGAAGAGACACAGATATACAGAGAGATGCACAAAGAGGAAGGCCGTGTGAAGACAGAGACTGGGATTGGAATGACGCTGCCAGGGGACAGGAAGCACACAGAGCTCCGCCAATCTAAAGAGGTAAGAAGGATCTTCCTGCAGGGGCCGTTGGTGTTGGGCTTCTGGCCTCCATAACTGGGGAGGGTTAAACTGATGTTGTTATGTAGGTAAACTCTGTCAGGGAGGGGTTGATGTACACATTATTTTGTCACCCAGGCAGTAAGTCCAGTACCCAATCCTTCATCCAAAGTCTTCCTAAGCATGGTAGATCTTTCTTAAGATTTGCAGAAGGGAACTGCAGTACACAGGAAGTTACATCAGAGCATTTAAATCAAACAACTGTGTGTCCAGCACTCTGATTCTGTACGGCTCTTTCTGGCCTCATCTCTGGCACAGATTTCTCTCTGTTCAGCCTTGCCCACATGCAGAGGGCCTCTCCTTCTTCCTCTTTCATTCCTGCTCTTCTCTTCTTTCTCAGGACAAACCCAACAAATTACTCTTCCTGCCTCTGCATCTAATCTCTTCCTTCCTGCCAGCGTCTGTGCCTGGCAGGACCTCTGCACACAGCAGCGGTGATTCACTGAGGTGAGTAATCAATCAGAAAGGTGCTAAAGGTATAGAAACTGAAAGAAAGTTATAGAAATTGTAAAAATTTCTATACAAATTTATATATCAATTATTATTAGTGTCACAGGTGCACAAACTCATGTAAAAATTACAATGTGAAAATTATTAATATTGGCTTTTAAATATGGAGGAACATATTTGCATGTAGGTATGTTTTTGTCTTTAAATATTTTCAACATTTCCTTCAAATAAATTAATCCACACTGTTAAAACTGGACTGCAGGAAAATTAAAAAAGAAAACTTGATTTCTACCTGTTTTTTTTTTCTTGTATGGAACTTTACCTCATCCTACAATATAGTCTAAATATTTGTAGCCTCACTTGTCAAACTGTGTATAGAGAAACAGGTTCCTTCCCAATCTAAGCTTGAAGAAAGAGGGCAGTGGTGGTAGCACCTTGTTAGAGCTGGAAACCAGGGTTAGGACGTAGCCCTGCCCCTACACATTTGTGGGTACTTAACGTTTTGCCTATGGACTTAGGATTTCCCTGGGAAAAAGTAATGATGTCTGTCCTAAGGTTGTCAGAACAAAATTCCACAAACCGAGTGGTTTAAAACAACATCTGTTTAACCATTCCCAGTTCTAGATGCCAGAAGTCCAACATCAAAGGCCCCTGGGGGAAGAGCCTTCCTACCTTCCTACCTCTTCAGGTTGATGGGGCTCTGTGTGCTTCCTGTCCCCTGGCAGCGTCATTCCAATCCCAGTCTCTGTCTTCACACGGCCTTCCTCTTTGTGCATCTCTCTATATATCTGTGTCTCTTCTCCTCTAACCTGGACACTGGTCACAGTAGTTCAAGGGCTGATCCTACTCCATTATGATGTCATTATAACTAATTATATTTGCAATGTCTCTAGGTCTGAATAAGGTCACATTCTGAGCCACTGGGAGTTAGAATATATCTTTATGGTGAGGCACAATTCAAGTCATAACAGTATGCATAGCTAGGCTTCTGATAGAAAGGCATGCCCAAAAGGCTGGGGTGCCAGACCCGGGAAGGAAGGCAAGGCTGGAGGAAGCAGCCAAGTCTGTGAGTCACTCCCTAAGATAGTCCCTGAGCTTGAGAACATTGTGAGCTCTGTCTGCTCATTCAGTAAAATAGGCACCCAAATTCGTTTTAAGCTGTGCATTCTGCTAGGAGTAGATATCTGGAGATGAGAAAGCATTGTTTGGGGAAAACTCCTGCTTCATAACACTAAATGTTTGGAGATTATATCTCCTTACAAAAGAGAAAAAAACTAAAGAAAAATAAAATAATAATAAAGTTAATGGTGGCATGTCAAGAAAGAGAGGGAGCCCAACAATGGTGTGGCTTTGTGACACCAAAGTCTTCCAGGCAGCCAAGTGACATTAAAGCCAGGCCTGGGTGAGGGGAAACCTCTGGGCACATCTGCAGGGATTAGGTGAGCCAGTTTTGCCACAAGCCAAGAGCTAGACTCCTGAGTGAGTCACAAAGGCAGCCATAGATGTCACTCAATAAAATGCAGTTTCCAGTAATCCAACAGGAGGAAGAAGTGTGTTTTGGTTCAGATGTTGATGAAAATTAAATACATTTCAATTATAGGCTGAAAAAGTTTCAAATACTCAAGTTTCTTGAGTACTTGAATTTTAAATTTCTTCTAATACTTCGTAGTTTTTTTAATATAAAAGAAAGGAAATAATGAACATCAGATCAACTAATGAATATAATTTGCCAGAATACATAGATTTTTAGGATGATAACAATAAGTTAACATTATCTTACAGTTGATGAGTCACTTTGAATGCTGTCTCATTGAATTTTGGAAGTAGAGGGGGAAAAAATTATCATCAGACATATGTGTATCCTAATAGGTAGTGTTTATTGAGTATGAAATAGAAGACACTTCTATCAGCATTTTATATGCATTAATTCATTTAATCCTCACAGTACTTTTATGAGGTAGATATTATGTTTATTACTTTTTTGTCATCATGATTATTGTTGTCCAACATAAGAGCAAATCAAAGCACAGACATGGTAAACACTTGCCCAAGATCACAAATCTGGTCAGGTGTTCTTAGTATCCTGCCTGGCCAATGAGAACACCTGTTCAGAGAGGAGCATTGACCCATAGTGACCCCAACTTCCACAGGCTTCTCACCCCACTAGAAAGCCTGTGCAATTATGTTTGCAAGACTTTAAAAGCTTGAGTTTATAAAAATTAACATATGTAAGTGTATAAAATGTTGTTAATCAAGTGTGCATAAACAAAACCATACTAACTTGCAAGCACTTAGGTTAGCATGGAATAGATAGTAAGTCACATGTGCATCTAACACAAATGCTGTTACGCCTCAAGAACTTTGCTCTGTTGATAGAAATACAACTAATTCATAGTGCTGTAATGGCTGCACCATGATTTACTGAATAACTGTCACTAATAAATAGGCATGTTGTTTTGGGCCAGTGGAAACAGTGTTGTAGGTTACATCAGTGCAATGAGCCAGACATGTCAGCATTTTTGTTTTTTTAGTCTGTGGGATTGCGGAGACAAAGATAAGATTTCTTTTTAATAGCTTCTAGCAGGTTTCATTCTAAAAAATGAAGTAGCAGTTTACTACGTCACACCACACATGCATACAAAGAGTGCCCCCTTTTCCACACCATACCCAGCACTGAATGTCATATTTTAAATTTTTCATCTATTATGTAATATTTTAACTATTGTTTTTCTGATATAAGATACTTTGAACACATTTTAAATATGGATTGGCAGTTTTTATTTCTCATGTGACTTTTATAACCTAAGCATATATACACACACACACACACACACACACACACACACACTGGTTTCATTTTCTTTTGTTAAGCAATTTGTGGAAAGTTGCTTCAAATTTAAGATTATAAAAATGTTGTTTTAATATTTCTTAGATTAGGAAAGATTAAGGTAAATAGTTGAATAATGCTATATACCTTTGCACAATCTTAATTTTGTTTATATTTTTGTGTTTTTCTGTATTGTTATATACACATGGTAAAATTTATTAACTCACTGCTTCTCAATTAAATGTTCATGTCAATCATGTGGGTATTTTGTTAAATTGCAAATGTTAATTCAGTAGACTTTTAGCCTGTCTTATGTTGCTATAATAGAATATCTGAAATTGAGTAAGAATGAAATATTTCTTACAGATCTGGAGGTGGGGAAGTCCAAGATGGAGGCCTGGTAGGTGTGATACTCATGGAGGGCCTGGGCTCTGCTTTCAGGAAGATGCCTCATCATCCCTTTTCCCTTGGTCCCTCCAGCTCATTAGAATCAAGTGTGCTCACAATCGTTGTTTTATTTACAAACTCCAGAACACATACATTACCTCTCATTCACCTAAATAAGAGCACAGAACTGTGGAGAAAGCTTATGGTGTTGCCCACAAATCCCTCTTGGTTTTAAGCACTGTGGAGGCCAGCCTTCCTCATCCACATCTGCATCAAGTCTTTCCAGACTGTCCCACAACTTACCTGCCTTGTACCACTCAACTTCAAGGATTTGCATGGAATCTGATTGGATAAAAAAGTTTCAGTTCTAATATAAAGTTGACAATAAAAGACCCATGTGGCATATCTTATTTTCACTAGGATTTCTGTAAGGACAAATATTTGACTTAGTTATTATGCCTGGCACATTGTTCTAAGGGATAGTGTTTCCTGTAAAAATATACTTGCATTTACTTGGTGTTTACTAAGAGGTCTTCTGGTGTGAAAAAGAACAGACATGTCTAATGGAATGCAGAAACCCAACTGTGGTAGTCAGCTATTGGACTTCTGGGCGAGAACACTGCACAGAGGTGAAAAACCCAGTTAAACTGAGCCTGGTTTAGCTGTAGAGCCTATCAGTTGAAGCAGGGGCTGTTTCTGGGGCTAGAGTCAGGGCTGTTACTGAAGCCCATTCTAGCAGAGTTACTCTAAATGTGGAGACCAGAGCCTGGTGCATGAGTTCCAAGGGTTGTTTTGTTAGTTTGTGTCATATCAGGAGGCCCAGTTTAACCTGCTGGGAGGTCCTCTTACAAAGCATGTCAAAAAACCAAGAAGGTCATCCTCCTTTTCTCTTCCGTGTAACTGCTGAGCTGCCAAGGCCTAAGTGGCTGGCAGGTGCCTGGGCAGGGACCTCAGAGGAGATGCAAGCTTCAGCGTGACCAGTGTGGAGGGTGGTGTGCCCATCAGAGCCAAGCTGGCCAAAGCACAGCAAACACAACATCGCTTTTTATGTGGCAATAATGATCTTTATGGACAGGACAGAGTCAGTCAGTGGTAGATGGCGGGGACAAAACCGGTCTGCTAGATTCCTTCCAAGTTAGTGCTCTTTCTTTGGAAACAGGTTTGCATTAAGGCAGTTTCTGGGCCTTCACCTGGAGGGGCTGCCAGGTGATTGCTAAAGAGGTGGTAAGGCAGGCGAGCATCGCCCCACCTGGGCACTTTTTGTGGACTGCTTCCCAAGCGTCACCCTAAGCCACAAAACCAACACTGAACCAGATAGTCTCACTTCACAAAGAAAACCCTTTGTCACTTTATTTTTCCTTCAGTAACCAAGCAGTTGGTACTGCAGACCCTACTGGGAGGGGGGGCCTGTGTCCCTGCCGTGACACACTAGGTTGTTAGCAGTGGGCTCCTCATGGAATGTGGAATCTGTGAGTTTAGGCATGGGCAGCTCTCTCACCTCCACATCAGCAGTGACCATCACAATGATCGCCGAGGGCTGCAGCTTCCTCTCCTGGCCCCTGCAGGACAAGCACATCTCTCTTCTCCCAGAGGTGGGCCTGTGTCCCTCAAGGAGAGTTGCTGTTCCACCTGTGCCAACGAGGCAGTGAGCCAAAGTGGAGACTTGATAAACCCAAAACAGCTGTCTCGCATGCAGTGGTGCCGGCTCTGAGGGATGCACTTGGCTTTGACCCAGTCCTCTACGGCTCAGTGTCTGTGTGCCTCTGAGGGCTGTCCTGGCCCACCCATGGACTCATCCTAAAACAGAGCAGATTTCTGTCTATTCTCTCCTCTGCTGGGAATGCCCACAGAACATTCTGGGAAATGTCTTAAACAAATGCACACATCATAGACTTTTAAATTGGAACCATTTTTGTTCTTTTTTTTAAATTTTTTATGTGTTCTATTTTTTTTTTCTAGTTTGCAAAAGCACTATATTTGTTTTAAGTGAAAATGTAAAGGGCTGTGGAAGACTCTCCTGGTCGCCTCCCCTGCATTCTTCCCCTCCCCGCACTCTCGTTTCCCTACTGCCAAGTTCTGCTTCCCACGGCAGACTCTGCAAAAATCCATCCTCATTTTCTCAGCGTTTCTTGGACAAAGTGGTCTGAAAGCTAAAAGGAATACTGCTGAGGGGGGTTGGCTTTTGTCAAAGCCTTGAGAGGCAGAATGAGAAAGACAGGCAGAGAAAGGGAGTGTGAGCGCCCTCTCTGCCTTTCGACATCATTACATAGGATGGTGTATTAGGCTTCTCCAAAGAAATAGGACCAGTAGGGTACACAGATTTGTAAGAGGAGATTTATTATGGAAATTGGCTCTTATGATTATGGAAGCTAAGAAATCCCACAGTCTGTCATCTGTGACTTAGAGAACCATGAAAGATGGTGGCGTAGCTCCCTCTTGGTCTGAAAATAGGGAGGGAAGGTCTAAGTCTTAGAATCTGAAGGCCAGAGCACCAGATGCCCCAGTGTCCAAAGGTGGGAAAACATGGACATCGAAGCTCCAGCAGGGAGAGCAAATTCACCCTTCCTTTCCTTCCTGTTCAATTTGGCCCTTCAACGGATTGGATGATGCCCAACTGCTTTGGCGAGGGTGATTTTATTCAGTCCACTGACTCAGTGCTAACCTCTTCCTGAAGCACTCTCACAGACACAGCCACACATTATGTTTTACCTGCTACTTGGGCACTCCTTAGACCACTCAAGTTGACACATGCGACTAACCGTCACAGATGGGACGTCTGGAGAGTGCGGTCACTTTGAAAACCTGAGAATTGTGAGGAAAGAACTTGATGATGAAAGTGAACATGCAGAAAATGTCAGAACAAAGTTCTTTGTAGTTAATGTTGTGAGGGTTAAGCTCTTTCTATTTAGGTAGTCTGTTACTTGCAACTGAAAGCCTTCTAATTGATACATGGGTTCGTTGTAACTAATGACATATTGAAAAGATTAAAAAGAAAAGTAAAAAGAAAATTCTACCCAAACCCCTAATCCTGTTTCCCGAAGGAGGCTGATATTATATTCTTCTGCATAGAATTTAATAGCTGCCTCTATTTTCCTTCAAACATATATACATGGATACATGGACTTGTCTCATTGTTCTTATGAAACAGTACTATTCTATACACATTATTCTATAATTTGCTTTCTCAGTTTACATGGTTCTGCCTCAAGGTCACAAATACAGAGATAATCAGTTTCAAATACCTGTATACAATTCCATCATACAAATTAATGGAGATGAACACGTCTTCAAGCATCTCTGCACTGACGGACAATAAGGTTGCTGTAGGTTAGGGCTCTACAAATATTGCTGTATCAAATATCATTATGCAGATATTCTTTTATCCAATAATATCTATAGGAGAGTTTCCCAAGAATGGCATTGCAGAATCAAAAGTGTGCATTTTCAATTTTAATATTTATTGACTTTCAGGAGACAATACTCAACAAAAAGAAGCCTCATGATCTTCCTGGATTATATAGATATATCTGTGAGTACCAAGGGCAGAATCAATCTCTTCCTTATATTGTTTTCTCTGTCTCCTTGCAAATGTTAGCTTTTAATAACCGTTACAATGATTATACCTATTGCTATCAGTCATCATTTATTATCTTTTTCGAATCAAATAGGAATAAGTTTACTTTTAAGACTTACAATAACCCTATTGATAGCTCTATATTTTAAAACGTCCAATGTCACTAGGTAGTAAAAATTAAACCCAGCATTTCAGACCGACTCTATCCCGTGTCGGTGCTCATCCTTCCTTGATGATCTGCATGTGCTCATATGCAAATGATACACTATGGTGATAAAGCCATCGTTTCTCCCTCCCTTAAGAAAGGCCACCTCCCACAACAAATACTAAAGATAGATCGCTCAAGTTAGATCGATGTCTTAAGAGTCATGGACTGAAAACTGTAAGAAATGTAGTTTCACATAATGAAAGAACATTGGATTCAAAGATAGGAATCAAACTTTAATTCCAGGCTCATCAGCAAGTAGTTATTGAAAACTGCCAATCTTTCCTTTCATATACATGTGTAATTATGTACATATAGAAATGTACATAATTATTTCCTTATTTGGAAGATGTAATTTGGAAAATGTACATAATTATACTTTTCTGACAGCCTCCTGAGGTTGCTATGAGGAAAAATTGAGATAACATATTTAGAAGTACATTGTAAATTATAGTGCTAAATTAAAAGAAGATTTATTACTTCTATTATTCCCTCTTAAATTAATTTATTTTTAAATTCAGTACATAAAAATATCCTTCAAACAAATTATCTGATATATTAATATGATACTATTGAGCTAACATCTTATTGGGTTATTACACGTCAGTTTTCAGTCAATCACAACTCTCCTAGTCTGAATTTCTCTCAAAATAGTTGTCTCACTGAACTTCCTAGAAGTACTTTAGAGGGATATGTTGGACTCTTTCCGCAACAATACTGTTTCATAGAATGCAATAGTGAATTCTATCTGGCAATTTATTAAAACAATCTTCTGAAATGAAATTCACTAAAGGCATTTTCTGAAGGACAAGACTAATAATAACATAGTGTACAAAATGTTAGTGGATTGCCCTGATGCAAGAACAACATACATATTTGGAAGCACAGAAGAAGTTATCTCCTGTGCACAGAAGTAATGCAAATTAATACATTTTATAAAATACATATTTATCTTCTTCAATGTGACAGAGACAGAAAGTGTTCTATGAGATCAGCTCTCTTCCCCAAATATTTGGTGAAAAGATAGATATTAAGGTAATTTTGAAGTCATCCTAAACCTCAGTGTTCTTATTTGAATTATATGATAAAATGGCTACTTCACTCTGGTGAAAGGGATTAGTAAAATTTGATATACTTTTATTATTATTATTTTCGCTGCTGTCACAGATCAGGTATTTAGCAAATAGTAACCTTATTCTCTTATTCCCTCTGTGTAATCTACAGCTCATAAATTATTATGTACTACTTGTTATTATCAGCATGATATGCTTATGATCTACAGTCTAGGGAACCATTATAAGACCTTGAACACCTGTTTCTGATTTAGCTAGAAGTTGTGAACAAATTTTCTCTGTTTAATATTTTATTTTTGACTTAGGAAAATTACTAGCTTCACTTTAAGATTAAATGAAAGACTGAGAAGCTCAGCAAGAACAGACTTAGGTAATGAAAAAAGACGAAAAATCATACGTTTAACCCCAGTGTTCTTGTATTTCTTAAGTAATACAATATTTGATATACAAAATTCAACATTAAAAACTATAAACCTAAAGGCTGGGCGCAGTGGCCCACTTCTGTAATCCCAGCACTTTGGGAGGCTGAGGCCAGTGGATCACAAGGTCAAGAGATCAAGACCATCCTGTTTACAAGGTAAAACCCCATCTCTACTAAAAATACAAAAATTATCTGGGCATGGTGGTGCGCCTGTAGTCCCAGAAATCCCAGCTACTCGGGAGGCTGAGGCAGGAGAATTGCTTGAACCCAGGAGGTGGAAGTTGCAGTGAAGCGAGATCTCACCATTGCACTCCAGCCTGAGTAACAAGAGCGAAACTCTGTCTCAAAAAACAAGCAAACAAACAAACAAACTATAAACCTTTTGAAAGAATTATCTGCTCAGATAGCCAGATGTATTGATTTTTGTTTATTTGCTTTTTCCAAGGGGTTGTTATGGTTTATTCTTATTTAGTACACTGAGTATTGTGCTTTCCCATGGAGAGTGATCAAAACAGCCTGATTTGCATACTTTCAAAATTACCTGGACAAAACTAATGTGATTTTAATTTACCAACAGTTTAAATTCTTCTATGTGAAATAAATTTTTTAAAAACCAAATACAAAGGAGAAAGAGTTCAAAGCAGTCAGCTGGCCTTGGTGATCATGCCAGCCTCACCCTCCACACTGCTCCACCTTCCCACTTGCCTAAATACTGCTTCTCCCCATATTCCTCACCTCTATACTCTTTCTCTCACAGGTGCTAAAAATCTTACGAAGTTTATCAAAAGTCGATGCTACATCTTTGAAACCCTGGTCTAGATATTGACAAAATTAAATGTTTTGATTTATAAGTGATTATAGATGACTGAAAAAATCAAATTAAAATTTTTTTAGTTAAATTATTCCTTTTGAAAAAGTTAATGTTAAACCTTTTAAACCAGGTGTGCAAAACAGACAAAAAAAAAAATAAGTATCTACATAGATTGTCTGAGGTAGAATGACCAGGTCATGTTTCTGTGTGACTTTCATACAACATCCTGAAAGCTCTCAAGTTTTTATTTCCTGTGATTGAAATGATTAGTGTTTGATAAAGGAAACACAGTTTGAGTGTAATGGTGCTGATATTGCTATTTCTGGAGTTAACTGTAAAAGCCAATCACTAAGAAGCCACAGCCTGAAACTTGCCATCAATTAAAAAAATAACAAAAAAAAGCAACAAAAATTAAACTTTCTTAAGGAGCCCTGGAAATGTTTTTTAAAATACTGAAATGGAGCAATTGGGGCACCAGAGATGATTTTGGAAGTCTCTTCCCCTCTTTTTTATTTATTTTTATTTTTGTGGAACTTTTGTATCCTCCCTGGTTCTTTCAATTACGTAGCAATAAATTAAAATGTACCCCATGTTAAAAATTTAATCAAATTGTGACATTGATATAAGCACATCTAGATTTCTGTTTTCACTGTATTTTATAAATAACAATAAAGATATCCTTGAAGTTAGAAACAGAGAAACTACTTTGCTATTGAAATTTGTAATATTGATGATTGAAAAGTTTTTTTGTTTGTTTGTTTTTTGAAACAGAGTCTCCCTCTGTAGCCCAGGCTGGAGTGCAGTGGCATGATTTCAGCTCACTTCAACCTCTGTCTCCTAGATTCAAGTGATTCTACCACCTCAGGCTTTCTAGTAGCTGGGATTACAGACACCACCACCACACCCAGCTAATTTTTGTATTTTTAGAACAGACAGAGTTGCACCATGTTGACCAGGTCTGGTCTCAAACTCCTGACCTCAAGTGATCCACCTGCCTTGGCCTCCCAAAATGCTGGAATTCCAGGCATGAATCACCACACCTGGCAAAAGTTTTGAGTCATAGCTTATTGTCTGTTTAATAATTGATTCTAACAATTTGATGGTAGTTATGTAGAAAAAAGAAGTGATTTCAGTGATTTGATCCTTTCAACAGAGATCATTATGATTTATAATTGACATAACTTCACATGAGAACCCAGTGCTTCTCCCTTTTTGATTTTGGCAGGAAAGACTGTTGCCTTATGTTTTATGCAGTGATACACCTGTGTCTACTACCTGTCCTCATCATGGCTCTGTGAATTAGGGATGACACATTTGAATGGATGAGATGGAGGTGCAGATGATTTGCACAGGGCTAAGTAGCTAATTAGCAGTGGTGATGGGAGGAAAACTAAGCATAACTGCCTCATTGAGTTCAAGATCTTCTCACTCGGAAGGTCATTATGCTTTGACTTCTCAGAGGATACAGCAGCCCTGGCATGAGGGAGATAACTGTTTGCTAGCAAAACAAATATGCATTGTAATAACATGACAAATTCTAAAATAATTTATACTTTTTACAGCATGGGCATTGATACGAAATGTAAGAATACCTAAATAAAGCAAAATAAGATTTCATTGCATTAAAAGTACTATATACGGATAGGATTGATCACCAAAAACATGATCAGATTTAGTATTCGACCCAGAAATGGAGACAGTAAGGTTGAATTTGCAGATTAGTCAGAGCAGCGTTCAGGTAGAGGTAGTGCTTGAGCAGAGGGATTACATAACAAGGCTCAGCCAGCCCCTCTGTCTGACATCTTACCCAGTTCCTTCTGATCACACACCTAACACATAATTATGCAGACATCCTGAGAGACTCCATGACCTGAAAAAGTCGCAAAGCTACTGGAAGGCAGACTCAGAATCACAAATATGAGTGGTAATGTAATATAGATTTTAACCATGCTTATTTAACTTAGACCAATAATGTAAGGTAGCTTTATGTGAATCGACATGGTTTCTTACTTGATTTTACTTAAGTCATATAAAGATTATTACTCAAATTGAGAAGATTTTTATTCTCTAGTATTACTTCAAATAATAATTCAGAATATTTCTTCCATGTATAGGTCATGAATCTTCCCTGTAGCTATCTATAACCTGTAAACCAAATGATTACATCCTATATGATGTCATGCATGGATCCTTTTTTTTTTTTTT